>NC_072731.1:178630669-178930669 GCF_026930045.1 Uloborus diversus | reverse complement strand
ATCTTGATAACGAAGACTTTTTGTTACAAGCTTAGAAGAAATCATTTGAAAGCAAAACACAGTTCAGCGTAATTTTTCTGGCCATTTAGTTAAATGTGCACCATCAGAGGGGGCGGGGGGGGGGGGATAGTATTTTAGTATATAATTTCGTTTTGGGAGGTGAGCTACTGTTCTTATGAGGTGGACAGTCCTGATTTAATGCATTTTAGATTTGATTGAAATAATACTTCTAATTGAAATAAAAGGGGGGGGGGGTGAGGATTTATTTTATTTTGCGGAGGGGGGATGCTGTAGCTTTGAGAGGAGGTGCACCATCGATCTTGGAGGATGGACACACTCGATTTCTAATTTTAACTTAGCCATAACATAATGTTTCCATATGAAATTTATGGAGGGGGTTTCGGGGGGTACTGCTTCGTTTTACCGGGATAGGGGGGCTCTGTAGCATTGGGCGAGTTATATCATCCCTCTTGGGGGTCAAACACTTTTAATTTCATGCTTTTAAATTTAGTATAACATATTATTCTCACTTTAAATTTACTCTAAAAATTCTGGAAAAATACCCAAAACGGCAATTTTTAGATGCCCCCCATTCCAAAACCCGACGCACAATGGGGTGGGACTTTTTACCTGTTCTTATTGGGAGGGTAATAAACAATTTGCACCAGGTTTAGCTTTTTTTTTTTTTTGGATGTTTGGGTCCGACCCCTATTTTTACTGTACTAATAGATCATCCTACCGAACTGCGACGGGGAAGATGATTGATTCCTTTTGAACTAGTCTCTGCCGCCATTTGGTGGGCAAAGAAATCGGTGTTAGAACTGCATTCGGTTCGTTTTTTTTTTTTTTTTTTTTTTTTTTTTTTTTTTTTTTTACGGCGGATGAAACTTAAACAAAACACACCTTTAGGCGTTGAAAAAATTAACTCTTGGAAAAAAAACTTATTATCTAATTATGTATAACACACAGACAGCCAGGCGCGTCACTCGTTCTATTTGATTTGCATTTTTGAGAACATAAGACTTATAGATCAATCAAAAATTAGCGTTTGGGCCCTGGCAATGTTTTGCGGGGGGGGGGGGCAGAGTTTGTAGATCCTAGCCTAGCTATACCTTTTCATGGCAGTAGAGGTGAGCACCATGACACCTTACTACCCTGTAAATTTATCCTCCTCGGCTTATTACGAAACAATGACCAAAAAAATGTAGTTCAGTCATGTTGATTTTGAACTTGATACATTTTATGTTTCGGACTTTGTACAGTTTGCTTTCATTATTTAGCATTTACTTATTTTGTATGTAAGATTTTTTTTATCTTTTTTTTTTTTTTGAGATTACCTAAAAATTACTTTTTATTTCACACATTGTATGTACATATCTTTGGTTAAAAAAATATCATATTTGGTATGTCAAAAATTAATGGTGCCCACGGTGCGACCGATATTCTAATACGTGCTCTTAGGTACAAAAATGTTTGGGAGCGCTGTAATAGGGAATTAATAGCAAATGTTTGTGTTCCACCAACAATTTCGTTGAAAGTTGTTCATATTTGAGATTTATGATAGCTTATTGTATAACATTTGTTATTGATTCTGATCAGAAAGTGACTGTGGGATTTACAATCCTAATGCACCTTAGGTCGTTTTTGTTCATTAAAAATATTTTGTAAATCTAACTGCTCTGATCAGGGGCGGATTTACAGTCTGTTCAAGGGGGGAACGGTTGAAAACCGTAAAAGCCATCCCTCTCCCCAAATCCGTCATGTAGGGGGCAGGGAGTCTATTGCGGCCCCCCTTATCCTGTCTTTTACATACTAATCGCCCCCTATCGCCCCTCACTAACTTATCGCTCCCTTGAAGTGTCAAATGTACCCTTAGGGGGCTATCTCCCCCCCAATGTTCTAAGTCATAGCAATGTATTATCATACCATTATAGTGTAGTCCATGGAAGAAAAAGCTTGGAAGACACTTAAAAAAACATAAAAAATGTTAAAGTTCAAAAAAAAAAAAAAGGTGAGGGGCAAGCTTAGGTTTAAATTAAAAAGTAGGTAACTCTATCCATTCTCGACTACACTAACTGTCCAAACTTAATTTAAAGCAAATTTGTGGAACGTACTTGATTGAAATTAGTAGCGATTGCTAGTAATTCCTTCAATTCTATACTATTGGTTTTAGAAAATGACGGTCACGGAGGGAGTGGTCGCCCCCTCCCCCCCACGCATTAAATCCACCACTGATTCTATTGATTGCTAGTAATAAATCATTGCTATCATGATTTCAAAACCCATGAAATATAAATTTTACATTTTATAATTTATTACCAACCAAGAGTATGAACTTGCCTACGAATTGAAAATTTCATACGGTAAATTTCACAAATATGTCCATGTTAATTAAAAGCCCTTCATTTAAAAAGATTCGAGAATTCATATAAGATGCGAGATGCAGCCTAAAAAATCCTCGTGGGGCCATTTATTAATTACGTAAGGGTCTCAAGTGGGAGGGGGTTGAAAAAACTCTACATACCCTTACTTGGGGGGGGGGGGGGGGGAGAGGTCAGACCGTTACGTAATATTTTTCTAGTCGATATTCTATATTAGAAATTGCGCGGTCAAGTGGTTTGGCAGGGATCATATTTTATTTGCTTCGGGAAGGTAAAAAGTATAAGGATGAGCTGTTTTTACTTGTTTTTCATAGAATGAATAGTGTAAAACGTAATAAAAGAATCGCACTGTGTATGACATGTCTTATTTTTAATTAGTATCGCATTATATACAAAAAATATTTGTCGAAAAAACATTCAGTCTAGAATCCTTTTAGTAAATATTTTTTTACACCAAAAGGTTTAAAAAAAATAATAATAACGATTCCAGCGATGGTAAGATTTGTTATTTTATTATTTTGAAAATTGAAATGGAATCTTACGTGAGATAACGGAAGGGGGTTGAAAAATCTTCTTTACCCTTACATGGGGGGAAGGGGGGGCAGAAGGTGCCAAAATCATCTTTATGTAATTAATGAATGGCCTCTAGCGATTCAAACTGACTTACCCGGAATCCATAAAACCATAAATTAGTTTTTCGTCGACGAGAAAGGTACATACTTTAATGTTTCACATAATGCCGAATTACAAATGAGTTACAAATTAGGAAGATGCTAAATCTATTTTCTGTTCTAGAATTACCTCCAATAGTGAATTTCCAGGAGAAAATTATTTTGAGACATTTTTTTTTTCAAAAGATAAGATGTTCCATTGAAAGTGGTACTGAAAAACACAAAAATCCCCGCAAAAATTGCAGAAAACGAACCGATAGCAAGCTTAGTGATGTGCAGTGGGAAATTCTTGCCCAGACAATGGCGGACGATCGTTGGTTGAAAAGGAATCACTTTTCTACCACAGGATGATCCATCTAGTTAAGTGAGCGGGAGCGAACCGGTTCCCATGTCTATGGCAGCAATAGATTAAAACCATAATTTCCTTATTTGGAAAATACATTTAATTTTTCCACATCAAAAGGGCCAACTTGCCGCCCCTAGAAAAGTGTCGCCCGGGGCGGACCGCCCCCTCCGCCCCCCTTAGATACGCCACTGGTATCACACCCCTCCCTCTACAAACGCAAAAGAAAAAACAATATGCGGACATGAAAACAAGAAATTCATGCAATTCAGAACCACTACATTTGTGTTGCAACGAAATTTTAAGTCGGCTAATGTACAAAAAAAAAAAAAAAAAAAAAAAAAAGATTTAAGTGGGGGGGGGGGGGGGTTCCAAGGGTTTACGCCCCAGAAAATTTTCAAATTTGTAGTCTTAAATATGCATTTTAGCTTCATATTTTTCAAAAACTTGCGATTCCACTTAGGGTGTCACCCTCCAGACGGGTAACACCCGGGGCGAACCGCCCCTGCTTCCCCCGTAGTGACGCCACTGGAAAAACTATTGTATTAGGATTGGAAATAATGTAAAAACCAAGACCTTTGAAGTTTTCTTTAACTCTTCCTTCTCGCTACGCCATTGTTAATCACTGAAATTAGTTTTTTTTGGTCTAGGTTTATTTTAATTAGTTTTAAAAAATATATTCCCATTTTCTTTAGGACATTGAATTATATATTTTGCTATTCAGAAAAACAAATTCTTTGATTTCCCTTTAAATACAGTTCTTACAGTACATAACCATTACATATTTTTTCCTAATATTAATGCCTAATATTTGGTTGTTTAAAGAAATACTTTACCATATCTTGAAGATAATTGCTTGCAATTCCAAAGAGATAGCCGACCGCTGGTGCAGTTGAGTAACTTGGGCAAATGTGCTCTATTAACTCTATTTACTTCTCTACTGCCTTTGGTTTCCAATGAAGACACATACACCTTTACTTCAATCTGATGGGTCTCTCCAACTTGCAAGAGAAGTTTCTGTTGTTAGTTTTACTTCTCCTCCTACTCCTTGATTAACATTCGGAAAGTTAATCTTTTTCAATGCTGACATTGGAAATTCGCCAGTCTTTATCAGTTGTTTTATGCTTTTGTTCGATAGGTGACTGGCAAGGAAAACAAAATCCGCTGTTTGGCAATGTTTAAAATTTGTAAGATTCAATTGAAAATAAATTCGGGAGTTTGGAGCATGCAAAAGCCTGTTTGTTTTTTCATTTTAAAAATTCTACGAAGGCCAAAGTCTAGCAAGTGTTGGTCTGGATTAATCAAGGACTGATGCAGAAATTGTTCAAAGAGGATGTGGTTGAACTTGTCTTTTACTACGTATCTGATTTACACATGTTTCGGGAGGGGGGGGGGATTCCACATAACTTTTCTCTAACACAAACTCTCTTGCGTTTTAAAACTTCAATTTCGTAGTAATTCCGGGGGGGGGGGGGAGGTTTTTCAGCCCTTCTTCCCCTAACATGATCGAAGGTCGTCTAAAATTGCGTTTTTGGATCTTCAGTTTTCGAAAAATTACCGGAGGAAAGTCACGGAACGCATTCTTTCTCCTAATAACAGTTCCTAAGATGTCAACAATCGAGTCTGTAATAAAACTTAAATATAAAAAATTTGGGGGGAACCTCCAAACTTCCACTCCTAACATCACCAAACATCGTCTGAAGCTGCCTTTTTGAAACTTCAATTCCGAAAAGTTCCCGGGGGGGGGGGATTTTCAAACCCCCCTCTTTTCCTTACCATGTTCAAAGATGGCCTACACTTGCGTTTTAGAACTTCAATTTTGAAAAATTGCCTGTGCAGGGTCCCTCAAGGGTGGGGTGATCGCCCCCCATTGTATTAATAATAAATATAATTGCTTGAGATATATATAACTAAAGAAGACATTTATAACGCGAAGAAACGTTCGATTGCTCAACCTCCCTCTGAGCTATTAGCACCAAAATTGAATCAGCACCTTTACCTTCTAGGGTCAAAATATGAACCAAATTTTGCTTGATTCCGCCCAATGCTTCCTGGGATATAGCCGGGATACAAGGCTATATCCCATCAGGTATAACGTAGACAATGTTTGACTGACTGCTCCACTCCCCGTGGAGGAATTATCCCAAAAAACAATGAGCACCAGTTCACATGAGGGCATATATGTACAGCAAATGACGTTCGATTTCCTGCCGTAGTTTTTGAGCTTAAAAAAAAAAATATCCGATTACACACATATAGACGCAGATACAGACAGACAGACATATTCCAAAAAAGGTCGAAATGGACTCGGCACGCCTTAAAATATGCAATTCCATCAAAATTCGAAATTAGAAAATTTTCACAAAACCACTATTTTCTTAGAGGAAAGTAAAAAAGTTGACTTGCGTCAAATGTCAGTTGAATCATTAATTCAAAGAATTTTTTTCTCTTTGGAAAAAAGTTCCGCGTAGCCTCGAAACGAGGTTTATTTTGCCAATTTTGTACTTTTTAAATGTTTTTGCTAATAATTTAGCACAAATAATAGGATTTTTTAAATGATAATGATTTATATGTTTTGGACTCGAATAAAATAAACCCGTAGGCATTTAATAAAAAATATTTTATAGTAGTCTGACACGCTGATTGCTCTTTTAGAGCAATCATACCAATATGAGTGAAACAAAGTTTATGAAAATAATTTCACTAGTACTTTGATATTCAAAATAAGCTGTTCCCCCTATACCTCTTCCAGCCACTTAATTTGACAAACATTCCGGAGATGATTCCTAACTCAATAGAAACTAAGAAAGATAGGTGATTAGAAAACTTTCGAGTTTGAAGGAGAGGAAAACGACGTAGAACCGATATTTCGTAACGTATAAACGAAGCATTTATGCATTAAAATACATAGGCATGAAATGAAAC
The DNA here is from genome assembly GCF_026930045.1 of Uloborus diversus. Classification (NCBI taxonomy): domain Eukaryota; kingdom Metazoa; phylum Arthropoda; class Arachnida; order Araneae; family Uloboridae; genus Uloborus; species Uloborus diversus. The sequence goes on along the minus strand of NC_072731.1, from coordinate 178,924,349 downwards.
TTTATGAAAATTACGTATGGTACGAATGTAAAAGACGCATAGACATATGAACGATGTTTTCCTGTAGTTGAAATTGCCTTTTCAAAGATAACTATACTATAGGAGTTTTTTTTTCTGACGAATTCTAACAAGTACAATAAAATTAAGAAACTATGGGTGGGGTAGAGAAAAATAGAGAAATCACTACTCAAAGTTATCCTAATTTTCTCTTAGTTCTCGTTCTAGGAGTATAAATTGTGATGAAATAGTTTTTCAAGTGAAGCTTAAGAGAGGGGAAAAAAAAAAAAAGACTCATTCTGAATGGACAATCAGGATTATGATATCGCATTCTGGCGAGGACAGTGACACAACTCAAAATAACGTTTCGAGGTTCCTTGTAACCCCGAGTTAAGATATCGAAAGTTTGAAGCAAATTTGAAGCAAAAAGAGTCAGAAAAAAAATAACTTTTTATACGGGCCCCAGGTCTCTAACTCATATTTAGGGAAATATTCTGCATTAAAAAATAATTACAACGCAAAAAGTTTGAAATTAGTATGACCAATATTCACCAAGATATGAAACGCAGCGTTTTGTGACTTACACCACTTTTTACTCGCCGTCAATAACACCTTTTGGGAGGAAAATATAGTAGTTAGCAAGTGTTTAAAATTATATGTGTGCATAGAGAGTGGTTTTTCAAATTGTTCGAGGTTTTTCGGTGTGTTTTTGCGTATTACGTCATAACATTTGCGTGTTTTGTTGAATAGCAATGAAAAATATGAATACTTTGTGTTTTTTTACTTTCACAACCAGTCATTCTTCTGAAAGGGCGGTAAGTTCCAATCTCATCTTCTGTATGGTCCTTTAAAAATGGAATGTCTCCTTAAATTTTGGTCGCACAAAAGTCAAGTTTTTTGTGTCAGTAATAGTTTTTAATGGAGATAATTTCTCTAAATATAATTTAGGAGACCTGGGACCAGTATAAAAATTTAAATTTTTTATTTTTTGGCTCATTTTTATTTTTGCGTCAAACTTTCAATATCTTAACCCTGCATCTGATTTTGAACATTTTTGCAAGTGGAAGTATGCATCTAGGACTTACGGATGCGAAAATAGAGGCCTTGCAGGTTAAAACGGAACACCCTGTATAGTTTGGCACTCGACATGCATTTTAAGAAGGAATCAATTTTCATTAGTTTTTTTTCCTTTTTCCCGGTGCAGAGATTGAACTCTTTCTTAAACTTATGAATTGTTTCGACATTAGTAATTAGTTTTAATAATGGTTTTAAGTAACTTTTATTTCATTTGGAGCTGATCATTTTAAGTGTAAAGTTATGTGTTTACTAAAAGTATTCACCGCAAACAATTTGAAACAAGTTGCCGTCTATGTTATGCGGAAACACAATGCCTGTACTACATTTCTTTGAATAGTAAAAGAAATTAGGGATACTTATGTTTCTGATAAATGCCGAAGGAATTTAGAATTTCAAAAATTTGATGTCTACGGAAGTTGTCCGCCGTAAGCTGTACTATATAGTGGCCAATTTAGAAATCTGCCACTGTAGTAAACTAAACACTGAATTATTTTCCCACTTTACATTCTTCTTTACTAATAATAAAGCTGAAAGTCTCTCTGTCTGTCAGGATCTCTGTGATGCGCAGAGCGCCTAGACCGTTCGGCCGACTTTCATGAAATTTGGCACAAAGTTAGTTTGTAGCATGGGAGTGTGCACCTCGAAGCGATTTTTCGAAAATTCGATGTAATTCTTCTTCTATTCCAATTTTAAGAAAAAAATTATCATAAGATGGACGAGTAAATTACGAAATTATCATAACGTGGAACCGTAACATGGGCACAAGCCAATTGGCCAGAAAATTCACCATACATTGTTTGTAAATATATAGGCGAACCAAAAGACCTTTTAATTTTCTATTACGGGAAAAGCCGTGCGGGTACCACTAGTAAATAAATATGATAAAAATAAGTTGTCTTTTGTTTTTGTTTGTATTTCAAACTGAGTTTGATGTTTCAAACTGTCTAAATAATTTCAAAGCATTATTAAACAGATGTCACCACAAATTAATAGGAATCAAATTTGACAGTCCCGAAAATTTTAAAATTTCAAGATAGAAGTATGAATTCATTAAAGACAATATGTGTACATAAAAGAGCAAACTAAAAATCAAGACTGTTTTCAATTTAAAAAGGGGATCTTTCAAATTGGCGGGAAAACGTTGTCGCCAATATTAATACTAACTTGCCAACACTTAAAAACCTTTTCAAAATGCATTTCATTTCTCTGAGGATAAAATTAATTCCAGAAGCTAAGCAAAATAACGTATAAAATGTATTCCTATGTGTTTCACTGATACAACTTAATATTTAATAGAAATAGTTATATAAACTTCATAGCAAAACACGGGTCGTAAAAGAAAAATTGCAAGAAATGAAATGAAATGTAATATTAATAATACTGCATACTTGTGAAATATTACAGCCAATCCTTTTACATATTTTTCTTTGCAAGGAAATGCGCAGCAATAATGAACCATTTTTCTTGCACTTGGGTGTTATGAATAAGAAAATAAACACAGCGCTTGGAAAACATGGTTTCTTTAGGTATGGAAGATGTCGTCTGCTACGATAAACACCCGCCGTTGCTAGGATACACACCAGTCACATGGTTTAGTTTGTGAGCAGCACAAGGGTTGCCATAGGTCGGTCTACTCTTATTATTAGTCTATGGAATTTGAAAAATACGGACTAACAAAAACAAATATCAGTAAAAGAAACCATGAGCAATATTTATTTTCTTAAATAGTACACACAGCCGCAGACACAGACGCACACACACACACACACATACAAAAAAAAAAAAAAAATAAAAAAAAAATAATTTGAATTATGGCATTTTAAATTCAAATTATGTTTTTTGCAATCTTGAGGGTGTGTGTGTGTATGTAGGTGTGTGTGTTTGTGTCAAGGCATGAGTGTATGGGCATGTGTGTGTGTGTATAGGTATGTGTATGTATGCGTGTGTGCTTGTGTCTGTATGCAGGCATGAGTGTGTGTGTGGTGTGTATGTAAGTGTGTGTATGTATGCGTGTGTGTCTGTGTGCAGGCATGAGTGTGTGTGTGTGTGTGTGTGTATATATGCGTGTGTATGTTGGATATGGACGTAACCTGGAGACGGTTTTCACTAGAGAAGCAGCATCGTGAGGCCGGTCGACTGTGGTGCTGCAGAGGGAGGCGGTGGGAAAATAAAATCATAGGAACATCAAAACAGTCAAATGAGAATAATAAGCAATCGTGATTGCTCAAAAAAAAAGTTCTCTACCCTTCTCAATGTTCTCTACTATGATTTCCTAAGTGTGCAAAAAATAAAGTTTCCAAATATTTGAATGACTTCAAATTCATGATTCAAAATTTTCATTACGATTACTTTTAATATTGCTGTTGTAAGGCAACGATTTTTTGTAACAATGGGTTTTATATTTAATCATTTAATGGGGAAATTACATGACATTCACTGTTTTCCATCATCGGTAAAAGATAAATTTGATTACAGATGACTAAAAGAAGCTATAAATAATTAACTATGAAGTAGAGGTGCGACATCGATGGCAAAACATCGATGTTAGAAATTAAAACATCGATTGTTCGTATAAGTTCGGAAATCAGGCGACACATCTGCCAGTGTGTATCTTACACGAATCATTTCAAGCTACTTTTGACTCCTTCATTTCTCAAAAACTATTAAATCTACGTGTTTGAAATTTTGTATGTCTAATAGGGCTGCCTAGCAGATCTATAATCCTAAATTTCATGAATGTACATCATCTTATAGTTATGGAATTATTACTATCTGAAAAGTGTCATTTTTTACACTGACTCACTCACTCACTCATCAAAATGTTTACGAGCTTCCAAGTGTCTCACATACTTGAAATTTGGCATAAAGGTAGATTTTCAAGCATATGTAAAGGGAAAAATCTAAAATGTCAAAAAACTACATTAAAATAGCAAAAAACTACGCTATTTTTTATGAGCATTACGGCGTAATCACTTCACCGCGCGATTGCAAAATATTTCGCCAAATAAATCAAAACAAATGGGCTCGTCAAACGTTGCCAAAACAAGGTTGTTGAAGTTTTAAATTAACAATTCAACTTCTAACCAAAACGGGGCTTGAAACAATACTTTAAGTTCCGCTAAAATGAAAAATGATCCATCAAATAATTAAAGTTGGATTTTCCCATGTTCTCCAATTCATTTAGAAAACAATTTTTTACCTTCTTTGATATTGGATTTAAAACTTGGCAAGTTTGAAAAAAAAATTAAAAAAATAGTGATGACTAAAACTTGCCGCAAGTTTAAAATCCATTATCAAAGCAAGTAAAAAATTGTTTTCTAAATGAATTGAAGAACGTGAGAAAATCCAACTTCTATGAGGAACTGCTATGGAACTTGGTAACTGCTTAGATCTGAACTTTTTTTGTCGGTGACACCGTCTTTCCCGCACCTCATTTCAACCGAACTTGGCTTCTTTTTCACATTTATGTTTTGTTGGGTTTAATCATTTAATGGGGAAAATACATGACATTCACTGTTTTCCATCATAACGTTTTTAAACTAAGTTTTTTAGGAATAAATTATAGCCTAAGTTGCTCCCTGATAATGTAGCTATCTATGGTGAAAAAATGGTTAAAAATCCGTCCAGTAATTTAAAAGATTACCCTGGGCATACAGAAGTAGCCATTTATGTATATAGATTTAAGTCAAACTATTTTTTCCAGGAATTTATTAAATTTAATTTTTAAAACGACCTTTACTCAGCGAGGGATATTTGTTTTGCAATTTTTTCAAAAAGAATTTTAGAAGAACTACAGATGTAATTATAAACTACTTTTCAGCAATGCAAATGATTATGACATTAAATAAACGAGCATATTTGAAGTCACTATTACTGCATAATATCACTTTAAATTGCATTCCAGATGGCATACCAAGCTTAATGAAACTAAAAGTAAATTTACATTAAAAAAGAATCTAAGAAAAAATGTATCATAGCACTTACCGTCAGTTGAATGATAAGAAAAAGTTGTGCTAATTATTTAAAAAATAAAAAATTAGTTCTAGCAATTATTTTTAAGAGCAAGAAATATGTGTTGTACTGTTAGTTAATAATTAAACACAAATTGTAAGTAATAGATGGACGAATTGTTGGGGGAAGTCGATTAGTAACCCCGCTATTAGTGTTGACTGGTGAGTTTGGAGAAAAAGAAGTTTGTTTACTCTGTCCCCCAAGAAGCACATTTCTCTTTTCGGCAGACCAGTCAGAAAAACATCTCTTTCCGATGGAACAGAATTTTCAATCACTATCAAATACTTTAAAGCAACTTTTACCAGCTCTAAATTTTTAAAGTTATAATTTTCACTGTAGTAACGTATAGGATTTTCCTTTAGTTTAAGAGCTGGAGCCTTGAAATAGACTGCAAGTTTTGGAACCAGACTTCCAGTGTCAGGTTCTTCCAATAGCTTTGACCTCTTCCTCACTCTGTAGTTAATCTACTATCTTGTATTGACCTTCCCAAAAATCATCCTCTACACAGAAAAATTGATCTTATAAAATGGGTGCAAAAAAATGATTTTTTTTGGGGGGGGGGGGGCATTCTATAAGTAAACTTAATTACCTAGCGAGAAAATTGGAGCAAATTTTATGATAATTTTCAATTAAAATGCAAAAACATCAACATCGAAAAAACATCGAAACAAAACATCGATGGGCCAAAAACATCGAAAGTAAAACATCGATGTTAAAAACATCGATGTTTAAACAAAACATCGATGTTTCCAAAACATCGACATCGATGTCGCACCCCTACTATGAAGGGTTATTTAGGATACTTACTTTGTCATTTGAAACATTGACAAAAAACATTAACATCGGATTTGCTTGTAAGAATTTTTACGTCAAGATTAAAAGCAAAATATTGTTCAAATGTTTATCCCTCATTTAAATTTTTTTTTCTTACAAAAGTATTACTTGTAAATATTAGTATGTAAGAAATAAAATGTGCAAATTTATCTACTTGTGTTATATCACTACCTCTAGTTTAGACTTAAAATTAGTAACCATAGGGGTGCTAACTCTTTTGAATACTCGTGATGATGGGGGGGGGGGATTCCTATGTTACGGTTGAAAATTCCAGAAATCTGGCAAGCCTAGCTGACAGTGAAATACACAAGTTCATGTACACTGATGCACGTTTCAGATGGAAATGACCTTTCGATTCACAGGACCAAACATTAGTTTTTGTTGCTATAACTTCATGGTTAACACTATTGCATACTAACACATTTAATTTGGATACAACATTACTTAGTCTATTTCGTGTTTCGTAATGAATGAAATTAAAATGCAGAATTTGTTCCATTCCAACAAGAGACGCTAATAAGTTTAGTTCGTTTTGTTAAAAAACAAACTTTTGGAGCAAATTAAATGTGTTACCTCAGAATTGCTGGGAAAATCATAAAATATTTAATATAATTTAGAAAATTCTAAATGTTTAGACAACTTGATTACAAGGTGTTATATTTCAGGGCACCTGTTTAAAGAGGGGGCCCAGACACAGTCACTGGATTCTCTTCCCTTCATCAGTCCCTACAGAAAACCAGTTGGTAGGAAAATTTAAAAACCGACCAGAAACTTTATTTATTCCAATTTATTTATATATATAAAAAGAATGTTGTTCCTAAATGTACCTAACGAGCTCAGGTTATAAATAAATATTGTATTGGTTCTGCTGAAAATAAATTTAAAAAATGGTTATTATATTTAACCATTCCAAATATCATTGTGTTTGGAAAAAATAAGCTTGAGCTAAGAAATCTAGCTCAGTATAAATTTCGCTAGTCTAGTATAAATTTCGCAGAAGATGCGGTAGTAATATCAGTAAATTTTAATCGTTTCTTTTAAATTCTTACTGCTCAATGATACATTGATTGATGATTGATTCTGTTTTATTTTCAAAATAACTCAATCCGCGATTTTTTTTGACTCTTTTGTAAAACTTTAAATAAGTAGATGGAGCTGGTTTGATACTAAATGCCTCAATTTTCTCTGAACAAATGTAACATTTTTTTTCTTTTCCTTTTGGATTTTTTTTTTAAAATTTTTAAATTAGGATTTTTTTTCTTTATTGAAATCAAATGAAAACGGCTTATCCTCAGATTTGCCGATTGTTAAAATTTTCTCCCTCCTGTAATACATCAAAAGATGTGTTTAAAACTGAAAAACAGGGGGGGGGAAGGGCATGAAATGTTGGCGAAATTGGGGAGACACCATGAAAACTGTTATAAATGACTGTTTTCGCGCCATCAGCAAGTTGGTGAATTGACATAAATTTCCAATAACAGTTTTAGACACGCGCGTCTAGAAGTAAAGAATAGTTCTTTACTCCTAGTTTTGGTTCGAGAATGTGGACTTGTGGGGGGATACATAAGTGTTAAAACAGGGATGCCCATCCCCCCAAGGAGCAATGGCGCACTCCTCTAAATACCAAAACCCCCCAAGAGTGAAAGCCCGCCCCCCATAATAAAGAAAAAAATGCCACTGGATCCCCACCATAACGTTTAATGGCGCAGTTTGGTGGGCACCCCTGTTTAAAAATATATTTATGTTTTAACGCCCACTTTACAGCTTTTAAGTTCATCCGAGTAATTTTACGTCTCTCAAATTTGAACTTGAATGTTTTCTGTTTTCCAAATCATGCGAGTATTGTAGAAACATTTCTAAAACATTTTTCATACAAAGCAAATTTTGCCTATAGGAATCACCTTATATAACTAAAAACTGAGTGCATGTATCTATGCATGTACCTGTGTATGTATCTATGTATCTATGTCCAAGTTTCTTCTCCCGAACGACAGTGAACGGATCATCGAACCAGGTATCGATGGCTTCGTAATCTTCTCGTCTTTATGTTTGACTGTTTAACATAATCCTCCGATAATAATGAGCGGAGATATAAATTAAAAATATTAATTATGACAATTAGATTTCGACATAAAATCCCGATTTTTCGAACGCTTTCCTCCATTCAAATAATTATTCAGTGCTTCATCTCAACTTTCCGCAACAATGCTTTTATTAAAATTTGTAGCGGTGAAGAAATTCATTGAGACGAAAGATCTGTTGCCATTTTTTGTCTCGAATATGAGCAAATTAAATTCTGGGTTTTGTTTTAAAGGCTTTTCCTGTTATCAGGGGATTTAAAATGTTTACTTTTTAGTTATTTTTCCGCAATCTGCCACAAAATTTTACTGATTTTTTTTTGTTCAAGTTTGAGTGTTGAACACGCGTCAGTTGACATAACTTTTATTTTCAAGGTGGACCGTTCAAAGTCGGGCGATGCAGCTAGTTCTTTTTTATTCTCTGCTGTAAACTCGGAATTAAGTTCGTACTGGATGATACGCGGGCGAGACTTTTAGAACGCGTGATGTATTTAGACAATCGCGAGATTATTCTGTGCGGAAAAAAGGTCATATATCATACTCGCGTTGCAGAAGAATTACAAAATATGCCAAATATATTTTATCAAGAAGTCAGAAGAGAGCGATATGAATGGAAATATATTACGCTTTATCTCTTTGCACACGATACTTCTGTGATATAAAGTTCGTGTTTCAGGATAAATTCTAAAGATGAAATGCTTGTTTGACAGATTTTTTATATAATATATATCTAAATAAATAAATAAATAAATAAATAAATAAATAAATAAAATATATATATATATATATATATATATATATATATATATATATATATATATATATATATATATATATATATATATATATATATATAAACGCTACATTCTGAAAATATCTATAGAATCTACTGTAACTTAATGTTATCCATTCCATTACATATTTACTCAGAAGTTGAAAACGAACAAAAGACAAGTGAATCGAAAAGTCAAGTTGTGAAATGTTCTGTTAGAGGCTTTTGTTAAAGGTTGAATGATTATATATGGATGAGTTTTATTATAGTGTTCTAGGAGAAATAAAATTTTATCAGTTAACTTTTGCGTTTTATTGTTTGGAGATAGATGATAGTTTTAAAAATTGTTCATTGTTGCTCAAACCGCTCAGGTGTCCAAACCAGAGTAGTCAGTGCCAGCCGGTTTAAGGCTGATAGGTACGGCTTCCGCCTACAGAGTACGCACCACTGAGGTGGAAGACAAATTCAACTGAGACAACACACGACAGGTGGAAACACCATCTATCAACATTTTGATCAAAACCAGAAGACGAACAACTCCTGGTTCAGCAACCCCAGAGATATTGATTCACTTGAAGAACTTTATGGCCATGACATACTTGACGTGCTCACCATCAACGAGCACGGAGGATCTTCGACCGACTGGCATAGAACCTGGAACTATCTATCCAGTTTCAAACCCGACACTTTACTGATCAAGCCAACACGACCAAGCAACCACTTCACTTTGAAAAGCTTCCCGCCAAACAAGATAAACAATTTAAAAGATCTATCCATATTTCTGAGGAGTTGAAGGTGGGAGGAGGTTCTAATGGAAGTAGCTGTGAATGAAAAAGGAGAAGAGGGAGGATGATAGTTTGGCAGATACTTGGCGGGCAAACTAGATGTCATAACTTTTTATGGCTGAGGGGTTTTGGGTTTAGGATGCAGGTTTTCTTTTTTGAGCGGAAAAGTTAAAGGTTTTCTTGGCGGGGAAATTTTTACAACAGGGTTGTTTTTGATGAGATATCACATCTTTTTGCATTGATATTATTACTTTCTCTGTATTTTTAGAATTGAGAACATCAAGTCAAAAAATTTTCAATTGAAACAACGCTGTTTTGTGTTTTTAAGGAACAATAATGGCTAGCCTAATTTTACGCCTAATTTCTTGGATAATAAAATATTATATTTTAAATTATATTGCTTTCGGGTATTTTACAACTTCGCCATAAATTCTATTACAGTTTCTTTATTTGACAGATTATTCAACATTTTCATGAAGGTTTCTTTAAATGTTTTACAGCTTGAGGACTATTTTAATCTAGCTTTTCACTTTTTGTTTAATTACATTTTTTCTTAAATCGTGGATTATTTTACGTTTTATGGGATAATTTTAATTGTTTGGCGATTTATCTTTTTCTTGATAGAAGTCTTTGTCTTGTTTAATACCTAGTTTTGTTTAAAAGTTCATTTAAAAATCGAAATAACGCATGTTATCACCAAGCAAAAAAAAAAAAAAAAAAAAAAAAAAAAAAAAAAAAAAAAAAAAAAATTAAATATTTTAAATTTGAATGTGTCAGAAGATCTATACAACTTTACTCGATGTCAAATCGCGGATATCCCAAATTTGCCATAGCGAATGCGCATGTTGCGCGCGGACTAAGCACATTAAAAGTCTTGCTTAAATTAGTTGCAAAAAATTTTTCAGCTAACAAATTACTGCAAAGCACGGATATCCACACACGTATTTCATGTATTTTCAATTCATTATGTATTGTTTGTGAAAAATCCATTAATTTAGAAAATAAGCAAACCAATAAAAAAGTGTTATTTTTCGCTTTCAATTAAAAAGTTATATGTGCCGTATTCATATGCGTACAGTTTCATATTTTTTGTCACGTAAAATATTGTAATGGTTTAACTCCAGTTTCGTGCCGACATTTAAAATTTCTTCCCTCCATAAATATATCAAAACTGAAAAACAGGAAGAAAAGAAATTTTGTATCGGCGAAACTGGGGGGGGGGGGGGGGAGGACAGCATTCTAATCTCATTCATTAATTTGTTGCTCTGCTTAAATATAAACAAACAACATAGAATCTGAAAACAGAAAGCCCAATGAGCAAGTCTGCGCGCATGCGCAGTCGCTGTGGCAAATTTGTGATATCCGCGATTTAACGTCTAGTTGCAACTGTTGGATATGTTTTAGTCTTGATTGAATTTCATTTCCTAAGACAACTTTGGAATAACTGTTAGATCTGTTTTAACCTTGCAATTGCAGTCCGAGATAAACAAACCCTATGAGCTGAGAGTAAGTACATAAGAATTTGGAGAAAATTACTGATTTTCAAACTTTAATTACTCCGGCCCATGATGTCATTGGGGGTTGAATTTTTGTATATGTACTCAATGGCCCCCCAAAAATATGTATACAAAAAATCATTACCGTAGCCCCCCGGGGGGCTGTGATAGAACCCCGAGAAGGTACAATTTGGGGGGTAAAAACGAGAAGGGAAGGGGAGGGGCGTCAAATGGCACAAAAAGCACATCAGTAGGGCACAAGGAATGTGTGTGCGAAATTTCAGCTTGATTCCTTTTTTCGTCTGGGCTGTAGCCCTGTCTAAGAAAGCGAAAACTTTTTGGAACAGCGATTTTATAACTTTAATACCTCCCCCCTGATGGTCTAGGGGGTTGTATTTTGGTTTACGGCGTCAGGAGCCACTAGAAATTAAGTGTACCAAAAATCAACTCCGGGGGTCTTCATGGGGCTGAGATACAGAGGGGTGAAAAACCCAAGAAACCCCAATTCGTTCTGTCGCGTAATCTTGCTCTTGGTCGCTTTATTTTTTTTCGTCTTTGGCGGTGGATTTGCTTCCGTTGGCTGCTGACGTTTGGTTTCCTTGGCGGGGCGGGACGCTCCCGCGTCCCGTGATAACAACAATTCTCGGTTTGTAATTTTCCTTCCTTTTCCGCGTTTTCCCACGTCATTATTTTTTTAAAATTAGTATGTTTAAACTTTATATGTGTTCTGACCAGTAGCGTATCTACGGGGTCTGGCGCCACTGGCGAATTTAAGAAATTGCCCCCCCCCCAGGGTCGTGCCGATGGGAAGCCACCGGAATTCACTTTGGCCTCCCAAAAAATATTTTTTTTTTTGGGGGGGGGGGGAGGGGGCATTTGACTATTTGATTCGACAAATTAGGAGACAGTGTTGCAACTTTAATGTCCTTATTTTCTTTTTTTAATTGCTTTCAATGATGCCCAATGTCCCTTAGCAGAAGATGTTTTGAATATGTGTGTATGCTCGATTTTATCACTCGGTAAAACTGGGATTTCATTCGTCAAATTGAGAATTTACCCCCTTCATTTTAGTTCTCCCCCCCCCCCCACCATTTCACATGAATTCAATAAAACCAATAATATTTGCAATTAGTTAACAAATAAAAATGATGTACATTCTTGAACCAAATGAGGATAAACATTTTTCAGTTTCGTTTATTATAGCAATGTATTTATTTTTTTCTCTAAACAGCTTTAACTTTTAACAGAATGTTTCAAACCACTAGGAGAATGTATACACATTTACACATAATTTACACATTTACTAAAAGAAAGAAATAAGCCTTAAGTAATTTTTTTAATTAAAATCAAAGCATTTAAAAAAATCTATTATGATTACGAAAACAAAGCAAATTTAAAAAGCATTGCTAATTTGAAGATGAATAGTAACACGACCATTTATAGGCAAAATAAAAGTACGATATATCGCTAACTAAGTTCACCCAATATTTTGTTCAAGATTTTTTATTCATACATTAATTATTATAATGAGAATAAATACTTAGCCCAAGAAAAACTAAACACTTCAAACTATACACGACAAAATATCGCCCCCTCCCCGAAAACAAATGGAATCATCCGACATAAAATGCCCTCCACCACCGCTCCCTGGTATACAAATTGTGTTTAAAGTCTTCAGCTAACTCAATGAATCGGAATGGAATTTCCCGCCATGGGTAAAATTTCTTTTTTTCCCTCTTTCTCTCTTTCAGAATTAAGGATTGCTTCATTTTCCCCTCTAGCTTATTTTTTCAATTTAAAAAAAAAAAAATTATGAAAACATTTTTCTACTTAATGATCAATTTTTTTAAAAGAGAAAAATCTTTTTTTTTTTTTTTTTTTTTAAATCAGTCAAAATGTGCAGTCCCCCTGGTTGCTGCGCCCTTGGCGAGAGCCACTCCTGCCACCCCTAGTTACGCTACTGGTTCTGAATGAAGTGCGGCTCTCGAGTACAAAAAGGTTGAGCACCCCTGAGTCAAACCATTAAAGTATTATCAGATATAATACATCCAAACCTGTTTTTGTGCGATTTTGTTTTTGCGAACTTTTTTTGTGCGGTGTATGAAAATTTCAATCAGATTGGGACTCAATTTACAAAATTATTTACAAAAAGGACGAAGTTATTTATAAAACGGACAAAGTTATTTATAAAATGAGCGATTTTTTATGCGATTTTTTTAATGCGGTCCGTGTCCACCGCACAGAAACAGGTTTGAGTGTACAGTATTTTTCACCACAATGCTAAATTCATGCAACAAGTAGGAAACTTTCTTCAGAAAACAAAAATTGTGCAAGCGTAAACTTTAAAGGATAAAATACCATGACTTTTTTTTTTAGAAAAAATAACTTAAAATGTATAAGTACCATATCACATCAATATGCCTACCAGGACATCGTTTATAGTTTAGAATTTGTGAGTATTTCCGTTATGTCAAACACTTAACATTCTCTTCACAGGTACTTTTGTTTACATTCAGAGGAAATAATATAACTTTATCGAAAATTGAATAAACCGGAAAACTATTTCCGCATTACGAAAGAGGAATGTCTGAAGCTAAAAGTAAGATAAAAGAAAATTCTTATTTTTGATTCATTTCCGGAAAGACAAAAATCACCGAAAACATAAAATGAATTTCGAATACAACTAATGCTTTCCTCGCAAATCTTTTACTTCTGGCAAATATCAAGAAAATATTTATTTTAACTCAACGTTTCAATAGTTTAGAGTTCAGTCAATGCTATGATTTTAAGAGAGAAAATTTGTACACAAAACAACGCGCTTTCCCCAGGGTTACAATTTACTTGAAAAAAAAAAAAAAATTAAATCTAGTAAATATTTTTCACTTTAGAGAAGAGGGAAATAATACAATTTTTGAGCAATCCGAATTGCTTATTAACCTCACTTGACCGCTATTGACGTTCTGTTCCTTTTTCAATGTTGCCACGTAATGATTATCTCTAGTAATATGTAAGGCAACACCTCATCCATATTTGTAATGTATTTCAATTGCTAAATATATTTATTTATTTAATTTTACACAAACTGCTGAATTGCAACACCTCATTGTTGAAAAGTAAAAGACACACGAGATCGTGTTCGACAGATTTTTAATTTAATTGAGCGACGACTTCTTGAGGTGTAACAATGTTAATAAAGTTTGATTGATTTTTATAATATAATTTACCCAAATTAATATGCGAAATTAGGGAGTTGGTTTGTACCTTCCCGACTTCCTCCTTACCTTAGGTTGGTTTATACCTTATATTTTTGTCATGCCTCGATGAAAACTAATCGATGAAGAATGTGCAGAGTTATAAACTTTGAGGGGAAAAGACAGACTCCAACTCCAACTCAGACTCTTCAAATTTTAAACCTTCGACTCCCGACTCCGACTTCAAAACTCCGGTTTTATTCCATAATGCAACAAGATTTCAGATAGTATCAAGATAATTAATATCAATTTGATCCCATGTTTCGGTATTTTTTATTATATTAACCGCTGTGCGATTTTAAAAATCTAAATTAAAGAGATTTTTTTTTACTAATTATTCTATTACAACCTTTTACTATAATACTTTTTCCCCATAATAGAATCAGATAGAGAAGTTAGATTTTTCCGTAACAAAGATTGGAAGAAGAGTTTTTTTTTTTTAAATCACGTTGATTTAAAGCTGTTGTTGGGAGCACCATTTTTCAATGAAAACGAGCTGACGTGTGTGCATCACATGACTTCCTTTTACTCCAATTTAATGATAAATGTGCCTCGGAATAAGCAAAGAAACACTTTAAATATTTTCACCCGTAGTTTGTTGCGAACCGAAGCAAAAAAAGAAAAAAAAAAAAAAACTTTTATACAGATAAATTTTTCCAATATTGGCAATTTTAATATGATTCAATGATTAACTCTCTAAATATGGGCAAATAGAAACCAGATTAGAAAAAAATAGCTTTATAGAAAACGTAAAACATAGATCCGACAACCTGCTTTAGCTTCAATAAGATGACACCTGCCTTGCTCGGTTATTTTCTGTTCCAGACTAAGATATCGGTCCGCAAGGTACACTGCGAGGTGTCGGTATTTCGCCTAAAGCCTGAGTTGAAAGCGGTAACTTACTGCTAAAAAACAAGAATCTAAGATTCATGCCATCTCATATTTTCTTTCAAAAAAAAAAAAAAAAAAAAAAAAAAAAAAAAAATGAATTTTGACATCTGGAATTCAAATTATGTTTTTCGCAATCACGAGTGTATATATAGGCGAGTGTGTTTGTGTCTGTGTGCAGACATGAGTGTATGTATATGTGTGTAAGTGTGAGTGTGTGTGTGTATGTGTGTGTAAGTCTGAGTGTGCGTATGTAGGAGTGTGTGTAGTTGTGTGAGTTGTAAGTGTGTGTATGTAGGCGTGTGTGTTTGTGTGCAGACATGAGTGTGTGTATGTGTATTTGTGAGTGTGTGTTTGTGTAGGTGTGTGTATGTAGGAGTGTGTGTGTGTTTGTGTAGGTGTGTGTATGTAGGTGTGAGTGTGTATGTGTATATGTGTGTGAGTAGCTACGCGTGTATGTGTATGTGTGCGTGCGTGTGTGTATGTGTGCGTGTGTGTATGTATGGGTGTGTGTGTAGGATATGGACGAAACCTGGAGACGGTTTCGGCTAGAAGAGCAGCATTGGGAGGGGCCGGTCGACGGTGGTGATGCAGAGGTAAGCGAGGGGGAAATAAAATCATAGGACATCAAAACAGTCAAGTGAGAACAATAAGCAATGTGATTGCTCAAAAAAACCCCCCGCCAAATTTGTCGCCAAGCTGGCGACAAAACAAGGCGACCAAAAGCTTGGCAATATATCGTCAATTTTTTGCCAAATTATAACATCACTTGAGTTTGCACCCAAAAAGGTGTAAAAGACCCCCTTTAAGAACATCCGAATACAACCAAAAGGAGAGATAGGTGCACACTAGACCCCATTAGGAGTTTACGTTCCAAATTTCAACTTTCTATGACATACCGTTTTTGAGCTATGCGAGATACATACGTACATACATACGCACATACATACGTACATACATACGTACATAAAGACGTCACGAGAAAACTCGTTGTAATTAACTCCAGGATTGTCAAAATGGATATTTCGGGTATCTATAGGTTCTTAGACATATATCCACAAGTGGTCGGGTTGGAAAAAAAACTCAATATTCATTCGGGGGCGAGCAAAACGGAAATGAAGGCCGATTTTGGAGTGAAATTTTTTTTCGCGAATACTACAATACTTCCTTTTCTATGTAAAAAGAAGTAAAAAGATGATTTTGGATGAAAAGGCAGCTGACAAGGCATTTTCATCCATAAGCTCCTTTTTTCATTGCGCTGAAAAAAGGACTAATAGGAACCTCGAAACACACGACTAAATTTCCAAATGCTCTATCTACAATACTAACATGGTTTTATGACTTGCACACATCGCACAAGGGAAAACATTTTATTTGTAAAGTTAAAGTATGTAAAGAAAAAGTGATAGAAGATATAACAGTTGTCAAAAATCGTGTGAAAGCTGTAAATATGTTTCTTTCCCAATGAATAAAAATCTTATGGAGAAGCAATAATTAAGTCATGAATGTACGTCAAATTTTTTTCACATTTTTATATGAGTCGAAATTGTGAGCGACAAAAGTGATAAAAGATGCAACATTCTTTAGAAATCGTGTGAAAGCTCTAAAAAGAACTTTTCTTTTTCTCTGGTTTCAAATTTTTCAGAAATACAATAATTACATCGTGAATTTGCGTCAAAAAATTCTGCATTGGTATAAAAAGTTAAGGATCGTGCGGCAAAATGATTTGGCGACTGTTGGCGCAATTTCCCATTTCTTAAGAGTTGTGAATTGCGCGCTAGGTTTCATTCAGTTCGTTTTCGCAAGCCACCGCCGCCCGAGCACATTCATTGTCTCGCGCTCGCATGAAATGTATTGCCGCGTGGTTTTCGGATGACAGTTACAGTGACTTAGTGGCCGTGAAAAAGTTGCATATCCCAGAATTCGTGAACTCATGAACGGTTGCCAGCGTAATGTGTGATTTTTTTTTTCAGGAGTCGGCATTGAGGTGAGTTTTTAAATAGAATATCTTATGTTGACGGTTCGATCTTATTTTTTTTCTTTGTGGAGTACTTTTATAGCATCCAACACCGCTACTTTTTTCTGTTCTTGATTAAAGGTGTGACTAAAAAACGTTTTAGCCATCTTCTAGAACTTATTTGAAATTAAAATGTCTGGACTTGTAACTTTTCTACTTAAATGTTTAAAAAATTATTTTATTTCTGAACAAAAAAAAATGTTTTTCATATTTTAAAGTTATTCAATACGCATCAAACGATAGAGAAAAATTATGATACAGATGCACAAAGTTTTTAAAATTTTAAACATAATTTTTTTCGTAAATTTGTTCGAAATACTAGAAGCAGTTTTTAAATATTTACTTTTCTAAAATCTGATAGTTGGAATTAAAATATTTACTAACTAAATATTGAAAAAGCTGTTTTCTTAATATTGTATTACATTTTTATTACTTTGAAATCCACAACTTCGCGGCTGAAAATTACAGTACATAAAAAAATTGTTATTACCTAAGAGCCCGTATTTGTTTGGATTTAATATTAACTATACCCCATTTCATACTGACGTATATTTGTTTAGTAGGATCAGGTAAGGTTAAGTGAGCCCATGGGGTGAATTGGGGCTGTATTAAAAAACACCTTTTCTCGTTTTTAGTTAAGATACTTAGTTGATTTTTTTGGCAACATAAACTGAAATTATAGCAAGTATTTTTTTTTTTTTTTTTAGATTTAAAAACTAGCGACAAGCTAAATGGTAGGGAATATTTGTTTATGTTCGTTCCATATGGAACGTTATTTTAGGCTGTTGATAACTTTTTTTTCTAAAATCGTTATTAGCAGACGCAAGTTATAATTTTTAGAACAGACAGAAAGTCGATTATTTAAAGAATAGATTTCTAATAGAAAGGTAAGGGGGGGGGGGGATTTATAATGAGGCTATTTCTGAACTAGTCTATTTTGAGGCTACGATTCGGCTTAGCTAAGTATTACATTCACGCTGAATCTTTTTATCTCTGAGTTAATGCTTGTCAAAGATTAATGCTCTATATTGTGTTGAAAAATGACAAAGTTTTGTTTTCATTTTTTATAATATTAGAAATTTTTTTAACATTAAAAAGCCAATTTCTTTTGCAATTTCATTCCCTAAATGTACCTTAGAATGAGAAGAATGACAAAAAAAAAAAAGGTTGTCATAAAAAAATTATTTATTTAACTAAATAGTCGGCCAAAAAAAAAAAAAAGTATTTTTTTGTGCAGTTGTACCTTGAAATCTGTAGCTCAGAGCCAGACTAACGTAAGTCCACAAATTGCGGTTTTTCTTTTATTAGTGAATTGCATGTGTAGAAGCCTATTCGCAATTCCAATAAACTATATTGAGCGTTGCTGCCACTGTCTAATGGCGGATGAAAAAGGTTAAACAAACAAATGCCGTAACTTATAACTTGTTTTGATGCTTAGTGAATGACAGTAATTTTTCATCGTGTTTGTGGGAAGCTTTCTTTTCTATTCTTCTGCAATCACATTACACCATAAACTGTCTGAAGCCTGTAATTAACTCCAAAGAAAACACGTGGAATGGAATGTTTTACCTTTTTCTTTAGTATTGTTAATTAACCCAAGGGTAGCGTATTCGAGCTCTGGAGTTGCGAATTCCGCATCGGGCCATGTGAACGTGATTCTTAAAAAAGAATCTATTTCAATTTTATAAGAGAGCGCGTCCCATCCTTTGCATGTGCCAGAAAAAAGTTTTACCTCTCTCCTGTAAAGTTGCGAATATGTGACTTACTTACGTCTTGCTCTGAGGTACAGAAGTGTAACCAAGTTACAATTATTTTTCTATTATCTTCTTATTTCAAAAACAATGTTTGCAGTTTTGTTTAAATATAACCTAGTTTCTGAACTAGACTCACTTTTCCTCTCTGGAACGTGGAGGGTATCAAAAGATAATGTTTTAAATGTGTCACTGAGAGAAAATAATTAAACAAAATTGAATGGTCCTGCTTCATGCTTAATCATTACGAATCATATGTTTTTAAAATGCATTAAAAGTTTCATCAAAATAAGTTTTGGCAGACTGAATTTAGGACCTTAAAAAGAGGACAACTTTAGCCCCCCCCCCCCAACCCTATTCATGCTATAGATAATTTATCAATTAATCGCGAAAAGCAAAAAAAAAAAAAAAATTGCGATAAGTGTTTTACGAGAAGGAGAAATTTTGTGAGGTGATTTCTATACATTATTTCATTATTTAACACACCTATTTCAACAAACGGATGTTAAACCCTTTACAAATCTTGTTCTACTTTTTAAAATGTTTTTGCACGAGACTTATTTTAATGAAACGGTTTTTGAATTGATATTAATCTCAAGTTTATGGAATATCACGTAAGAAATCAAGCCAGGGTACTATTTGCAGTAACAGTTTAACTAAGCTTGTTACCATATTGGCAGAAAAAACAAACTGTGGGAAAATAAAAGTAGATTTACAAAATAGTACTTTTATACATTAAATATTTTTTAAAGCAAATTTTGCTAAAAGGTTCATATTTAAGAAACTGCAGTATTAGCCCTTTAAGGATCCGCTATGCAGAAGAATATTGAAGTTTGAGGTTTAAAAAACAGTATAATTTTTAATCAATAACCTTTTGTTCTGATATAGTGGATTCCGCTTAATTGGGCCACCGGTTAATCGGACCAGCCGCTTATTCGAACCAATTCTTAAAGAACCAAAACAAATCGCATTCCACAAGCCTAATATCATTCGCCTATTGGGACCAAAAATCCGATTAATACGCAATTCAATAATTAATTTCAATACACTACTGAGTTACTCGACGAAATAGTAATTACGTTTCATAGATTTATTTATAGGAATATTTTAGGTTCATGCTTTGTGCATTTTCTGTTCTTTTAAATGACTATAAAAAATTCTTTGTTTACACTTATGTTATTAATTCTTCTTTCATCAATTACATTGCAATCCAACTCTTAAGAAATTTATGCACGTATATTTTTACACATTTAAAGACTTCAAAGAAATATTATTTTTTAATCTTTAAAACAATTAATAAGTGTAAAACATAACTGTACTTTCCAAAAAGGAATTTTCTTTAATTTCCGTGCTGAGTATTGAATGCATCCTGTATAAAAGTTGCTTTCATGTTATCGTACGCCTGCACAGAAGTGACACAATTCAAACAGCGTTAAAGAATATCAAAGGATTAACGTAGTATTAATTTTAACTAATTTTCTACTGTGCGTGCAGGTTTATAATATGTTTACTGGTTGGTTTTTTGTAGTATAAATTATTAACAGTGTTTATTTAAAGCTCAAAAATGTTCCTTCCAAATTATGAAATTTTAATGACGTGTCACTAGTAATTATATCGTTCGTACGTCACCACGCCCCCAGCTATGGATACAAAGCGTTTACATAGCTGTGAGTCTTTTTGTCAGAAAAAGCATTGTATTTACGTCTTTAACTAGTACGTCCTTTCAAATTTTTGAGATGTGTCATTTCTGTTGGCGAGGTGCTTTAATACTTCATAAATCGTTTCGCTATCTTATTTAAAAAAATATTTCATTATATATTTTTTTACAGTATTTTTTTTTTTTTGAGGTGCAGTAAATTTACCTCTAGAAATTCTCACAGTAAAAGTTTTTTAGTGTACCTTTTCTATTATAAGCATTTTAAAAATATAGTTACACATAAATAAAGGAGCTTGTTTTTGTATGTATATGTTCATTGTATAAAGTAACACGACTAGAACCGTTCGAAAATTGCAACTAGTTTTTGTCTTCATTCCAACTTTAAGTTTGATAATGTCTCATCGACGGAATATTACACCTTTTTGATTTACCCTAAAAAGCTTAAAGCCATTTTATTAAAGCACTTAAAAAGCTTCACAAGATTATCTTTTCCGACGAATAATTAGAATGCGACTGATACTCGTTTTAAGTAGTTTTCGAACTTTAAAACGAGACTCACCTAGATATTTCACTGTATGAACAGCGTATTTGTACCAAAATATTTTGGCGAATATACGATGCTTAAATACGCTGTCAGTGTCATTTTCTGCTAAAATTTTAATTTCTGCTGAAAACAAGCGCGTGAACATCTATAGTAGAAACTGATTTGGATGTTTAGATGCTGAAAAGGGTAAACTTATTGTGCTAAGAACTACAGATGCAATATAATTCGGACTTGAATCACAATTACGCTGGTAGCTCTATAAATCGCTAGAGCACCTAAAATGACAGGCGCATTTTGTGCAGCTTATTTGTTACAGAAAAGAACTTTTGTAATAGATCAAATCAGGAATATCATTTCAACTTTTTCCAAAGGTAAGGGCAAAAGGTATGAACTCAATGTGTATTGCATAAAAAACCTTAACAAGACACATATTTCCACATAGATCCTACGTTACAATAGAGAAGGGGGGGATGCGCTTCTGCCTTCTCATAATGCTTAAGATGACGAGAGTGGATACTAATAATGAACTAGCGTATTTAGAGACGGTTGAAATTGCGAAAATACTTCCTCACTTAAAAACTTTCCACAATGACTTGAACAACTTATTCACTTTCAAGCAGGGCTGCGGAGTCGGAAGGAATATGACAGATTCCGACTCCTGGAGCTTAGCGCCTTCGACTCCGACTCCTTTACCCAGAAATCATTCCGACTCCGAAAGCACTAGCAGTGTTGCGGATTCTGCGGGAAAATGACCGACTCCAATCCTTGGAATTTTAAACCTTTGACTCCTGACTCCTTTATCCAAAATCAGTTCGGCTCTGAAATCGCCGAACTACTTTCAAGTCCGAAGAAATACCGCTAAAACCAAATATTTTGCGATAATGATCAGCGAAAGATCGGTGATTTTAAAAATCGCACGAAAAATAATGCATGATCTTTTTCCATATTGAGAATGGAAAAGTCGAATGCTTATTATTTCATGCAACATGTTTTGTACATTTGTTATTAGTATGGCACAGTAAAATTAATTTTGCATTTGATGTCCCCCTCCCCAAGAAAAGAAATACTAAGATAGATTTTATCATTTGTCCTTCTCGTAACTTTGTCCTTCCAGTGACGTTAAAATCTGAAATTTTAACTATAGGAAAGAAACAGTTAAACTTAACTTTGAAAATTGTACTCAAAACTTCTATAAAAAAAAACCCCACTGAGAAGTTTAAAAATATTTTTTTAAAAACTACTTGTATATCCCCTTTATTAACTTTTATTAGTGGCGTTTCCCTAGGGCTTATAAATACCACATATATCCCCCACTATGTGAATCCCACCGCAATAAATTTCCGTGGGGTTTTAGGGGTCAAATGGCCCAGATTCTTTTATTTTGTCACTTATTGACAATCCCAGTATGTTAGTTCTTAAACATGCTAGGAGCGTCATTACTATCCCCCTCCCCCTTAGAAGATAAATTCTAGCTGCACTATTGTGTATGATTATGGTCATTTCGCAATTTATTTGCCTTATTAGTATATTTACTCCGGTTCTTTGACAGTATGAAGCAACTTAAGCTGAACTTTTTTAAATCCTTCAATTAGAAGTAAATATTTCTAGTATTCTAATTATCCCAGTCTTTTAAGAAACTTCATCAGGCATTTTTTTTACGGGTTTTAACGAGGATTCCACCCGATAATAAAATTTGATCGTCTATAAAATCGTTCGAGTCCATGTAGAAAAGATAAATTTTACAAATTTATGACTGAATTGAAATTTAGAGCTCTTTGTATTTTTCTTTTTTTCTTTTTTCAAAAAACTACTGTGTGAATTTTTAAACATTGAAGTACATTCATACCAAATTAATTTAGAGAAGATACGATGCAAACTGTAGATTTGTATGAGAAACATACATGTGCATACATACACATGCATTTAGACATCATTTTCTG
Source organism: Uloborus diversus (assembly GCF_026930045.1). NCBI lineage: Eukaryota > Metazoa > Arthropoda > Arachnida > Araneae > Uloboridae > Uloborus > Uloborus diversus. The sequence goes on along the minus strand of NC_072731.1, from coordinate 178,901,251 downwards.
GATACAGATTAGATGTACAGCGGAATCTCCTGAGATCTGATAGTCTATTTCATAGCGTTCTTTGAATTTACAGCTCTCTTATCAAAACGTTCCAAGATTACCGCCGAGATACGCAAAATGCAACTTCAAAGCATAAACCTACGATTACTTTTAAATTATTTGATAATGGTTATAAGTAGTTAACATTTTTTTGATAGTTTGCAACTAAAATTGATGAAATAAAGATTATCGCTAGGCTTTTAAGACCCTTAATTTAACCGATGTTTTAGGTAAGCAATTTGAGCTAAAGGAAGGCATGCAAGTTAGGCCTTGAGTGACGTTAAAAAAACTCTGGGGCTTTGCAGAACGTGATTTAAGAAACACTAAACATTTCCTATAAAAACGACTGGGAAAATATTCCCAACTTGTCGCTGATAAGCACAAAAATCAATTGTTAATATTCTTTTCTGCCGATTGTGTTTAAACTTGTGGCGTACTCCAGAGAGCTCATAACCTAACTTGCCCCTGAACCTTGAGGTCCTTTTGGTTCAGTGGTTAAAGCACTGGGTTAGCATCACAAAGGTCCGTGGTTCAAATCCCGACACGAATCGCTCCTCCTCATCGTCCACGTAATGATGATCCGGACGCTACGTAATGGTAACTCGGAAGTGATATGAACACTCCAAAGGCATTTCATTCCTCGAGCATTGCTCACTCTCACGCGTCCAACTGTAGACACTCATATAGTTACACGCCTGTCGCTCTGCAGCAGCAACATTCTCGCAGCGACAGCGTAACGGTACGACTTCAGCCAGAACGCCTGACTTGTCTACACCTCATCTCTTAAAATAATTGAATCACTCCCTCTTTTCTCCGGTCCATCACTGGGGGAGGGAGATTGAGTAATGTGGAATATGTCAGAGAGCCCATAACTTAACTTTGCTCCTGAAACTTGAGGTTTTTTTGGTTCAGTGGTTTAAGCATTGGGTTAGCATCACAAAGGTCCGTGGTTCAAATCCCGACACGGATACGCATAGCTCCCCCACGTCGTCCACGTAATGATGATCCGTACGCCATTTCCTGATGGTTAAAGGTTAACCATTTTCGTTTGCTCGCAACAAACGTTTCTAAATCTAACTATTATGGTTAATTTTCGACGGAAATTTAGGGTCTTTTTTACAGGCTTTTAGTTCATACCCATTTTTAACTATGAGGAGATTCGTTTGTATTGAAAAGAACAATTTTATGACTAAAAATTTGAAATTAGACCTCTTTGGCCTTTTAAAAAATTTCTAAGTCCTTTAGTGAATTCCTGAGCATTGAAGTACCTCTGATATGCTTACTCTCAACATTTATAATTTTCAGCAATTTTCATTCTCAAATTTGTCTTTTCTTGTCTTGTGTCTTTAACTTGCTGCATATTGCATTCAAAAGTAGTTCAATAATTTCAGTACTTTAAAACTGATCCAAAACAAAATGTGTTATGAATGGTTTACAATGATTTCTTAACCTGAAATAGTTTATGCTACATATCATGTAAAATAAACGCAATTTAAATTTTTATCATTAATTTGTTAATTTGTACTTGTAACAAAATGATTTCCGCCTTCCTAATGATTAACTCAAAACGTAAATTAGTATCTAGCTTTTACAATTTAGATGGACTGGGCCTCTTTTTCTGTGTACCGTTATATTAAAAAAAAAGTCTGTTCTGAATAAAGGCTTATTAAATTTTCCTGAAGTGAAAGTTTAGTAATGCGTCCTTGTCTTTAGGGGAAAGAAGATAAAAAATATTTGATTACACAAGTTTTACTGCTAAAAAGAGTCGTAATTCTAGAAACTTTCTCAAAAACTCCAAGCAAAAGAAACGAAAAATTTGTCGATGAGAGTCTTTCTCTATCAATAAGAAAATTTCTGAGGCACTTTTAGATTAACGTGAACTTTTCAAGATGAGATGAAACCTAAGATTTACGAACAAAAATCAATAAACCATGAATAGAGAACTAAAGGGTGTATCATAGTATTCGTTAACTTGTCGGAAGCAAGTTCCAGGTAATTTACTAATCCAGAATTAGATGATTATTAACTATTCATAATTTCACAGCCATTTTTTATCCGTTCTTGTCAAATAATTTATTGTGGCCTCTTCTGTTCAATGACACTTCTCTTAGATGCATAGGTTTTACACGTTCCATGTATTGTTAAAACTTTTGCGAATTTATTTTTGAATGAAAGTGATTTGAATTTGTGAACAGTGTGGTTCTTTAATCAACATAAAATATTAAGACATACAGTAAAGCTTTATTAATTCAAATCAATCGTGATCGTTGTTTGTATGGATTAGCAAATATTTGAGCTATTTTAAATCCAGCAAATTTTAGACTTATTTTGAAAAGAAAAATGCTGTCATAGAGATACATCCCTTTTACTTTCAAAGTATATTAATGCGCATAAAACTTTTTATTAATATAAATGATGAAACTACATGGAACATTTATTTTTATAAGATACTGTTGGCCGCGTTTAAACGAATGCTGTCGGTTCTAAGAAATATTCGATTAAGCAAGATATTTTAGCAGGGAAATTTTCTTTACCTTTTCAACTTGACAACATTTGCCTTAAAACGTAAAAATAAATCATAAAAGAAGAAGTTAATGTTATTGGCAAAAAGTTTTTAAATTAGCTAAGTAAACAACAAAATGGTACAATAATTAAGCACATTATATAAATACGAATGAAATTTATAAAAAAGTAACTTATAACTTGAGTCGTAAAATCTTTGTTTTGGTACTTTTCTTCCCTATATTATTTTCTGAAAAAGTCCAATAAAAGTAGATTGTTTGCTCCAAAGTCTTTTGTGAATACTTTTCTAACTCGTTTTTTCTCCTCCTCGTCTGCCATGTTTTATATAAAAAATGTATCAATTTATTATCGACTGCAATGTTTCTATGTGTTATTTAGTCAAATTATCGACTGTGGTATCCATAGTTTTTTCGTGATGACAGAAGCAAAAGAAATTAGTAGATAGAATGGTTGAAATATTTTGATAAAATGTAAATGTCGTTTTTCTCGTCCGTTGTCGGAGAAAAATATTATTGAAACGAAAATGATTGTTCCTACATAATTTATATTTAACTAGCAGTACCCGCACAGCGATGCTCGTGCTAAAAACTTAATGGAAGTCCGTTGAATTAAAAAAATTGAAGCCCCCCGCTCTTATGTGAAATGATCAATTTTCTTTGCATAAAATGCGCACACACCTTAAAAAAAAAAAAAACTATTAAAGTTCTTTGGAATTTAAAACTTTTCGTCAAATCATTAAATTAGATTTACACTTGCTTAAAAACTCTATTTAGCAAGTGAAGCGGTTTTTACTGCAATTTAAAATATTTCGCCAAATAAACAAAAAAATACATCAAATAATATCTTTCAAATGTAAAAATAGTTCCGCAACTCTATTCGCCAAAACTCGCCCAGCAACCGCACTATCATAATCCATCCGTCTAACGAAAAAAAAAAAAAAAAACCCATTGGAACATTCAAAAATCATCATCAGAAAAAAAGAAGAAAATGTCGTACATTTCACTCGGATAAAAACAAATCAAAAGTAACTTTCTCTTCCTTCAAAACAGTGAATTAAATTTACGGTTGCTTTAAAACAATAATCTTAGACTGAACTGCTCAGTGCCTAACGCGCCAAGCGACCACGCTACCGGAACCCAACCCTTTAGCGAGTGAAGCGGATGTTTTTTCTTTGGCAGTAATAAATAGTTCGCCAAACAAACAAAAAAGTATAAAATCACATAAACAGTAGCTTTCAAATCTTTATATATTAAGAGCTGCGTTGCCCGGTTTTGCCCGGTCTACTTTGAGAATAAATTGTGTCAAGTGACATATATTCAACAATCAGGGTTAAACAAAAGAAAAAAAACACCATGAAAAATTACCCTTCCAAACAATGACGACAGATATTAAAATTCTTTTAAGAAATTAAAATGCGAAAAATGGATTTATAAAGCGTACCCATGGAAACACAAAATGGAATAAGTTAAAGGAATTAAAATGAAAAAAAAAATGGTTAAAAATTTGAATTGACATGAGATTTTTTGAAACCGATTAAAAAACGATTGTAACTTTTCTTCCTTTGAAGATAGAAGCTAAGCTTTTTCTACCAAAGGTCGAGAGAGATCTGGAGTAAAAAATGTCGCTTTTTCCAATGGTGTCAAAAATAAAACTGTGGGACAATTCCTTCACTTTTGTTGATAGATTTAATGAAGAAAGTAGGGCCTGAATTTCTACGTAACAAATTGCAACTTTCTAGGACATACCGTTCTTGAGTTATGCGACATACATACGTACATACGGACGTCACGAGAAAACTCGTTGTAATTAACGCGGGGGTCATCAAAATGGATATTTCGGGGGTCTAAACGTTCTTAAGCACTTATCCACGTGTGGTCGGGTTGAAAAAAAAAAAAAAAAGCAACATTCATTCAGGGGTGAGCAAAATGGAAATTAAAGCCGATGTTTGAGTGACATTTTTTTCGCGAATACAATACTTCCTTTTTTGTAAAAGGAAGTAAAAAGAACTATTTATCGGATTTTTTCAAATTATAGTCTATGTTACTCAGTAAGAAAGCTTCATATAGTGAAGTTCAGTTCATAGAGTGAAGGAATTTTTCCAAGTAGGTGCATTGGTTCCGAAGATTACCTCGAACATATAAGCACACAAAGATCCGCACTCTGTCTTTCTAATATTAGTATAGATTTATTCAAAAATTTTCACAGCAAAAATATTTGCGGAAGCTGACTAATATTATTCGATTATCCGGTGAAATTATTTGATTAAACGGGGATCTTTAGCATTGCTTCTATGAGAAAATATTCAAATCTGGAAGGTTTTATTCATATAAGCGGGATATTCGCTTATCCGTTACCGGACTAAGCGGGGATGACAGTATTGCATTGGCAACCTAATATTTGCCTGCTATGAGAATTGGTTTTAGATAAATTTTTATTAACGAAGACAAATTAATGGAGAATTACAATCTGATCACTGATTAGATGGAAAGGCAAACTTCCGTTTTACTGGCATCTTTTAGTTTTCAGGGTTGCCAGCTTTTGCAGATGCATGTTAGCCTCTAAAGTAAGCAGAGCCACATTCAAATGAACGGAACACGCGCATCCAATTTTTACTTTTCCCTCTCATTCAGATAGACTCGTCTTAACTGATCGCTTGCCAATTCCATATAATCCGTGGGCAAACTGTACATCAGATTTTAATTAATTTGGTACATGTGGGATGGCTTTAATTCAAAAACTATATTTTTGTCGATTACCTGAAGAAAAAAAACCCCTCCCTTTTCATTTGGTTTTGATAACTTCATTAGGTTTTGCGTTATTCAGGTTTTTCTGTACTGTGTCTTGCTGAGTTTTTTTTTTTTTACTTCCTTTTTCGAAGCAAAGGAAGTATTGTATTCATAAAAAAATTTTGACCCAAAAGTAATCCTTGATTTCCATTTTTCTCGCCCCCAAATAAATGTTGAGTTTTTTTTCGACCCGACCACACGTGGATCTATGTCTAAGAACGTATTGAGAAAGTTGAAATTTGGTACGTAGGCTCCTAGTGGGGTCTAGTTGTGTAATACCCCTCCCCTTTTGGTTGTATTCGGATATTTCTAAGGGGGTCTTTTACACCTTTTTAGGATGAAATCATTGTTAATATCAATGCAAACTCAAGTGCTGTTAGAATTTGGCAAACACTTGGCTACATATCGCCAAGCTTTCGGTCGCCAAGTTTTTTCGCCAACTTGGCGGCAAAAAAAAAAAAAAAAAAAAAAAAAATTGACGTTTTTTAAAAATTTTTTAATTTGGTTTCATTTTGGTCACTATTGGCGATATTTAGGGATTTAACCATTGAATCACATTAAACTGTTCAATACTGGAAAAATTAATCTGTATAAAACTTTTTTTTTTGCTTCAGTTCGCAACAAACTTGGAGCAAAAATACTTAAAGTATTTCTTTGCTTACTCCAAGGCACTACAATGTTCATTCAATTGGCGTAAAAGGAAGTCATGTGATGCAGGCATCAGCTCGTTTCTTTACGCGCCCACATGACCATGATTCCTTGATGCCTAATCAAGTCTAAACGTATAAAACATTTTTATCTCACTCGACTTTGTGTCAATACCATAAAAAAACTACCTAAATTCCTTATTTTTCCTTCCAATAATAAATGCATCGGATATCTAACTGTTTCATAAGACTAACCGCTATATATAAAACAATAAAACAAACAACCGTCATCAATAAAATGTTTTTATAAAAAAATTCCGCCTATTAGGAGTCTACAAATTCTTAAAATATGGAGACAAAAAATGACTTCCAAAATGTCCCATTACGGGAACGTTATTGAAAACATATATTTTGACGCAATTCGAGGAAGTCCTGTGTTGAAGGTTGAAGGTTTGAAAAAGAAAAATATCTGAACAACAACTTCGTTTAAATACGTTCCTCATATGCATGGCTTTAAAGATGTGTTATTTATCGTCACGCAAGGGCTCAACATTAAATGTGAAAGAAAAAAAAAACCTAATCTATTTCTGACGCATTACATGTTTTGTAACTGCAGAACGCTAGAAAAAAGAAATATTTTGATAGTTTTTAAAATTGGTTTTATTTGCTTTGTATTTCGTCTAAAGCAGGGATTCTCAAACGGTGGGTCGCGACCCGATGATCGATTGTGTTCTACACATCCCAACTCACCACTTGCGTCACAAAAAACAAACCTCATCAGTTATATTAAGGGTTAACTTCTTTATTTGATTCCGGCAGGTTCGTCATTTCAAATTGTTCCATGTGGGGGGGGGGGGGATGCATACTCAATGCAAATTTTATCGTAAAGCAATAAAAACCACACCCACTTATATATGAAAACATTACTTTTTCAAAGCCAAGGGGACGATTGATCTTTTTGAGGATGGGCCTGGATTCCGTCTATACTGTTTTTGAGAAAAGTGCATTGGGTTTTAAATGTTTTTTTTAGGCAATACTAGTGCAGAAAATGGATTAGAACCAAAAGCAAATGACATTAAGAGCAGGACAACGCTAATGAGAAGATATCACTCTCCTTTCTCTCTATTTTTTTATGTTTCAAATTGACAATCTATTATATGTTTCATGATATAACTTCCCGACAAAATCCACTTTGAACAAAACACTTCGCACTGTAACCAAAACCCGTTTGATTGTGTGACTGAAAAAGCTGGCCAAGGTTACGTATTAAAATATTCAAAGATATTCAGAATTGGAAAAACCGTGTTCTATCAGCGTTTCGTATTTCCCATCAATTTTAATCACGATCACGCAATTGTAAACAAAATTAAAGAATAATTTAATTTTTATAGTAAACAAATGTTGCTATGTTTATGCATTAGTATTCAACTGACCCATTTTAGAAAGAAACTTCACCGCTGTTGAATTTGAGATGCGTGACTGAATAAGGGACAAGGAAATAGAGTGGATGAGAAATGATACCTATTGTCGTAAGGGTCTATCCATTAATGATCTAACTTTTTTTTTCAACAAATTAGACCCCTCCCCTCTTTGCCACAAAGTGTCCCCCCTCCCATTTACATTATATTTTGAGTGGAAAAAGTTTTTTTTTCAACCAAAATGTGTGATGTCACACTTTTTGTTATCTCTACCTCCCCTTGAGCCAATTTGTCAGAATTCCCCCTCAAAGAGCCACATTATTCCTGGGTGACCTGAAGCTATTCCCTTTTTTTTCCCCTTTTTTAGAAATTAAGTTAAAAATTTAGAAATCAGTAAAATAGGAATAACTTAGATATTTTATTGTATTAAAATAATTTAAATAAATTGTAGAGAATTTGTGTGAATAATGAGCTTAAAACTGGAACAGAAAAAGAAAAGAAACGAATTTTCGAAAAAAATGCTTCAAGGTGCTCACCCCTATGCTGCAAACTAATTTTGTGCCAAATTTCATGAAAATCAACCGAACGGTCTTGGCCCTTAAATTCTTTATCTGTGATATTTTAAGTTTCCTGAATGCAAATTGTAATCTTGCCTCTATATGTTTAGCAAATTTTCTGTTGTTCAAGTAAATTATTAATTCTAAATGCTTGGAAAAGAAGCAAAATCCTTTCGCTTGCGTTGAAAATAATTTAGAAAATGTTCACTTTTTATCATGTAACTATTAAGCGATTAAACTTACACAGAGAATAGTACTTCAAATATAAGAAAACACTTAAATTATTGAGCATTTCGAAATGGGCATTCGGATATTGAGTAAAATTTGAAAGCTTTGAAAAACAGACAAGATTTTCCTTTGGGAAACAATTATCGTTATCTTCAATATTGTATGATCTTGCTTCCGGTTATTACAGGAAATAGTCGAAATCCCAACAAATGATTAATTTATAATTCACGTATGAATAGAAAACATTTTACTCATCTGACATTTTTAGGTGCATAATGGAGAAAGCTTTTACTTTCTCAAAGCAAAATGTAAAATGATATATTTTATGAGAATATTATCGATATTCAGAATACTATGTAGACCAATTTATGTATATTAATAGAACAAAGATAAAAAAGAAAATTTAAATATATCTGTTTTTATTAGAATTTTGTATGGTATTTTTTTAATACTTATACGAGTCAGAAATAAGCCGATACCGCAAACAATAGGCATCACAAGTAACTTACTTGTAAACAACTGTTTAAGTCATAAAAAATTGCAGGGCTGAAAATTACTTTGTACAATAGAAAATTTTAACTTTTTAAACGGAGCTATGTTATTCAGTTTTCAATGACTTTATTTGCGTTTACTTTTTTTCTGAATTCATTGTTTTTCTTGCTCAATCAATTTACTTTAACGCACATATGATTCAAGAATAACTCAAACCTATGAAATAATGGGTTGCATCTTGTGTTTTGACTCTTTTAAATATGGATTCCTATGCATTTTTCAGTGCTTAATCTAGAAACAAATATTATTTCCTCCCAATCACGTTTCGAAAATTAAAAATTTCAAAATCCCCCCCCTGACCCCCCCCCTGAAAGAAAAGAAAAATCTCAGGAACACTTTCCATGTTTTTTTTCTCAATATTTGTTCAATCTATGGTCTTAACATGCTTTCGTGGATTTTGTCAATTTTAATTTTTTTAAACAGGGCAAGTTTTCGAAAATTTCGAGATAAAGGAAGTCATCAGTTCAAAAGCGCAATCCACATTGCTTAAGTTCAGGCTTGAAATTAGTTTGTAACTTATCTTAACAAAACGAACTTTATAATTTCTATTATTTTTCATTGTTTTTGCCAACAATGCAAAATAATAGTAATTGCATTGTAGTAGCATTGTTTTTGTCAACAATGAAAAAGTGAATTTCGGGTATTGTTTGGTTTTCTCGTTGGGGCTCATAATCTATTTCCTTCATTTAAATAAACATTTTTTTTTGTGAATATGCCTAAGTGAGGTACAAAAAGAACAAGAGCTTGGCGTCTGAGAAAACGTGCGGGTGAAGTGACTGTTCATAAAAAAAAAGATGAAAGTGCACTTCTATCGTGTGTCTTTAAGAAACTCAATTTTTTTTTAAATATCTAACAGAAGGCGGAGATTAAGATTGCCGGAAATAGTGGAGAGAGGCATTCATCCGTTAATTTCGTGTGAAAATTACCACGAAACAAGCCTTAGCTTCTTATCTCGAAAAATCGTTTGATTTTTTCCCCCCGAATTTCGAAAATTGTGCTTTTTAAAAAAAATTCTAACTTGAGGTGGAGGGAGTATTTTTGGAATTATCGCTAAAATACCCCCATGGAACTAAAACCATCCAAATTTTAATACGACTCACATTTCTTATTTATACGGTACTAGCATTCTCGTACCCGGCATTGCTCGGTAATGGAATTAGCAGGGATTAACAGTGCTTGGTGCACCTAGTTTCGAAAATCCCCTATAATAATTACTTATTACCTATAACTTTTTCTAATTTGGGGAGGAACCCGGGGACCCTGTACTCCTTATATATATATATATATGCCCTTGTCCTTAACCGATCTTTAACTGTTATTAACGATCCTTTTAAAGTACTGATTATGTTTGCAAACACAGGTCATCCACATTTTATTGTTATACCTATGTTTAAGCTAGAACTTCTTTGTATACAACATTTTTAGTTTTTTTTCTGGTGCTAAAATTATTAAACTGCTTGTTGAACTGGCTTTGGAGCAAGCTACATAACATTGGTCGTGTGAAAAAAAGTTTTCTCTTAAATCGATCCCTGCTACTTTTAATATCTGTCCTTGTGACTTATTAATGGTTATTGCAAAGCAAACTTTTACAGGAAACTGCACTCTTCTAAATTCAAAAGGATAGTCCGCCTGTGATGATGTTCTTAAAAACTTCGTTTCTAGTTTTGAAAAAATAAAAGCAAAAGACAGAAACATTATGATTTGACTTGAGAAAAGCCTCGAAGAATCACGTGAGAAACAAAAACAATATCAAATTTATAGTTCGCAATCGACCAAAAGTTGAGATGAAGTACTGAATAATGATTTGAATTGAGGAAAGCCTTCGAAAATAAGGGATTTGAATTTCAATGACAGGTTTTTAATTTCGCAGAAATTAAAGGGTTTTAATTAATTTCTCCCGAACTAATTGAGATTTCGAAAAATCCTTTCTTAGTGGTTACTTTTGTAATCATGCGGACATGCCTGCCAAATTTCAAGTCTGAAGCTTCAGCGGTTTCGGCTGTGCGTTTATATATATATATATATATATATATATATATATATATATATATATATATATATATATATATATATATATATATATATATATTAGGGTGGTCCTTATTTATATGGGGGAAAAAAATTTCGGAATTCAACAAGTGACGCCCCCTAGTTTTGTGACACTATAATAAAAAGTAATCGGTGCAAAATTTGAACTCGATCGGTCAATAATAACACGTGCCCTTAGGCCGTTGAACTTTAACACTTTTGATAATTTTCTCACAAATCTTCGAGTTTTTACTTCAGACCCCGTACATCGTTTCTCCTATGTTTGCATAATATTTTTACAGCAAGGTAGCGCTAAAATTAATTTTTTTAATTACTTCATATCGTCTAAAGATTTTACATTGAATAAGAATGAATTAGTGGCATAGAAAATTTACCTTAATCGTACGCTTTTCTCAATGTATATCAAACGTGTGCATTTTTTCCCCCGATAGTCTTGGAGTGTCTGTAAAACACTAAATTGCTTTTGTGACTCATATTTGGTAAATTGATTATGAAATTCCTCGATTAATCGTGCTCCTCTTTCAGTTGTATCATTCACAACTTTCAGCATTTTAACGATATCTCTTCCCTTTAAATAGCTTCCTTCATTTTGCCATGAATCTGGATCAAATAGGAAAACATCTTTTGGTGTTTGTAACAGGGCTGCGGAGTCGGAAGGAAAATGGCCGACTCCGACCCCGACTCCGACTCCTGGATTTTGAAGCGCCCGACTCCGACTCCAACTCCGACTCCGACTCCGGATGTTTTTGATTTTTTTAATTGTATTTTTTCAACTCCCTCTCTCCCTTCAGGGGAAGGGGGAAAACCTCTAAACAGAGATTGAAATATTGATTCCTTTTCATGAAAATTTCGCATTTTGTTTATTGTAAACCCAAGACGCATACAACGTTAGAAATTCAATTTAAAAAATCAAATTTTCCAGCAGTTACGAGTTAAGAAGTGAGATGACTTAAAAATCCCTTTTAAAAAATTTGAAAAGGATTATCTGCAATTTGCCCCCCTTTAATGTTTAACAAATAGATATTGATCAAATCGTGTGCTTTCAATTTTTGAAAGCTGTAACTTGAGAGAAAAAAAGCTTTTTTTTTCTAAATCCAAGTTCTTGAGAGGGGGTGGTTTTCCCTGGGTGACACCCATCAGGTAGATGACACCCAAAGTTAATTTCAGAGTTTATAAATACTTTAATTATGAAAATTTTCGCGAATATATTTTAAATTATATTTCATCAATCAAATTTCAACGAAAATAGGGCACATATACATCAGGAGCTAATTTTACACAAAATGCGGCCGGTATACAAATTTATACGAATAGCTTTTACTATACCTATATTTCTTCTTCGCTAAATTTTTAATTTAAATTTTATTGTCTGCTTTAGAATTAACCTTAATATTAAGATTTTAAGATTAGCTGCAATCATTGAGTGTTGCAATCAAGAAATCATTTACACTTATTTTGCTCTATACTTTTTAGTGAGAACCAAGCTTATAGAAATAGTCTTAATAAAGAAAAAAACATTAGATTATTTTTCATCGGATCTTTTGGATTCGTGCTTTCGCGCCAGAACGTTTTTGAATTTGTCGATCACCCTTAAACGTTTCAACCTTAGCTACGGGCCTCGACTTATTAATTTGTTACGTTTCTTTCGCTATTTTACAACTGAGAACGAACAAAACACTATATTTCTATTTTTATTTGAAAGTGATTACTTGAAAATGTTAGGCAACAAAACCGTTTGCTGACAGTCGCTATTAGTTAAGTTAAAAAGCAAGCAAACTAGAGGACGGCTACAGTAAGTTCGGTAAGCATTCAGGCTAGCTGATTGCCATAATGGCAGTTATTTTCTCATTAGTATCTTTTTATACATGTAATCGAACCAATTGGTAGTCAGTTTTTAAAAAATGCAAGGAGAGTCAGTGAAAAGGAAAGAAAAAAAGAAACCCGGAGTCGGAGTCGGCAAGTTTTCTAACGACTCCGACTCCTTTACCCCAAAATCAGTCCGACTCCGACTCTTCGACTCCGACTCCACAGCCCTGGTTTGTAACTTATCAAACAGTTTTATTGACATGTAATTGATTCTATAAAGAAGAAGAGCTTTGCTAAGAAAGTATTCCAAATCATCTACTGTTATCTGAAATTTTTTATACAGTCATCAGACACGTCTTCCTATTCAGCAAGCATTTTTTTGAAGTAATCTTTTCCTATCTTCAAAGTTAATTCCTTCATCCAATACGGACAAATCTACTAGTTCATCCCCTAAAATACCATAAGTGATTTAGGAATTTTTCAATCACTGCTTCTGCTGCCTGTTTGTCATCATTTTGTATGCTGCAGGTTTTTTAGACACTAGACTTAATATTAATTTAAAAGGCCTAGAATGGGTTGCTGCGATAAACTATATCTTCATACAACATTTAACTGTAAAAAAGCATTTACAGGCATTCTCTTCATGTAAGGTCAATTTAAATTGCTTCCTAAATACATAAATCTTCAAACAATAAATTCTTTTTGCCACCCATCTTGCTCACAGATAAGCTCCAGGTTGCCGAAAACATATCGCTGTAGGAGGGAGGACTTCACCAAGAAATATTATTACACGTTATGAGAATTCTCTGTAATATTTCTTAATTCCGTCTTCTACGAACAATAATATGTCATCAAATTCTTCTTTTAGGAATTAAGTGGTATGTGTAGTTTTTGAATTTTGAAGCGCTTAAATAATGGAATATCGAGTCTAGAACTAAGAAAGGCAAGAACTTCTTTAAAGACACTCTGCAGTACGATTTAAAGTGCATGATGATAGCAATACATCACCGTTCAGCTTTTGCTCTAAAAAATTACATGCACAATTTATACGGCCGGTATTGTAAGCCGCTGTATAAAACACTACAGCTTGAACAGTTAGCAATAAAGAGCAATCATCTAAGATATCATATACAAGTGAAGAAATATCTCAGAAATAGAGTAGATCTGAGTAGCTGTTCAACTTTGGGACTGAAGCTATCATGGTAAGCCAATCGGCATTTTTTTCCAGTTACATCTGGATGTAGCTTTGTATCCCAGGGAATAACTAAAAAATCTAAATTTAAATTCATGAAATCTGATTTTACCTCTCGAAGATTTTCTCTTGCTCTCTTAAGGGATGTACGATTGATCATAAGGTTATTTGGATTTAAATTTACTGCATCTACATAGGTTGTTAATAAATGAGCAATATCTTTGTCCTTAATATGGCATTTGTCTAACATTGATGAAATGCGAGCAAATATCAATAGTTGTCAAGCTTTTTTGCGTTGTGGTAAACCAGATATAGAAAAAAAGGTTCAACAGGTTAGGATAGATACCCATTTCGGTTTCTAAATCTTGTGAATTGCAAGAGGAATTTGATGATAATAAAGGACTATGTACTGAAAAAGAAGACAGTTTAAAGTATAGATTTTTACATAATTCCGATCTGGAATTTTTTAAAATTTATATTTTAGATGTGGAAAATAGAGTTTATTTTTATTGTAGGGTAATCGAGGATTTTTCAAATTTAAATTATAAGAATGCATAAACATTTAAATATATAACTAAAGAACAGCGAATAAAATATAATTGTCATTACTTATATTTATAGCATGGAAACCTAGTGACCCTATATGCCACAGCTATTACATACACAGACAATTTTCCTAAATCAACACCCCTAAGCCTGGGGGAGGCAATTTGTTGTTGTCAAAAATCATTCATTAATGGCCTAGGCCATTCATTAATGGCCTTTAGAAACCCTTGTGTCCATCTTGGTGGAAAGAAATGTTCCCCTACCGCTTGGTTTGAAACCAGGGCGAATAGCGGTATGCTGGTCCCAGGGCCATTGGTGTACATGTACCCTATGTAATTTGTAAAGTTTTACAGAATGAAGAGAGAATGGTTGGTCTGGAAGTAGCAACATCTATTGAGGTTCAAAATTACTTTAAATATGAAACCTAGGAATATTTTTACATAAAAGTGAGAAAATCTGCAATTTTATCTTCGAAACTCAAAAAAGGGGTCCCTAGGGGCACGTGTTAATATTCATGGATTGACTTAAAATTTTGCATGGATGATTTATTTGTATAATGGAACAAATTGAGGGGGCGTCGTGTAAAATATCTACAACTTCAAAAATAAGGACCACCCTAATATATATACATATATATATATATATATATATATATATATATATATATATATATATATATATATATATATATATATATATATATATATATATATATATATATATATGTTATCTCAGGACATTGATTTTTATATATTAAGATATCTTCAGAAATCATTCCACTTCTTCACCGACTTTTGACAAGTGATGACGTAAAATATTTACAATTTTATTTTGTCGTCGAAGCTTCTTTGGATCTCTCGTGTTCTGCTTCGGGGTTTTTGTTGCATTTTCTTTCTATTAAGCTAGTTTCGGTGTGCCATCCAGTAATTGCGGGCCATCGTCGTAATAGTCCATTTTCTTTGTTACATCTTTCCCATTTCTTTGATGTCCCGATGCAGTACACGCTAATGGCACACAGATTTTCTGTAAAATTATACCTCTGAATTCAGAAAATCAAAGTTCCAGCTCACAGAACATCCTAAATTTTGAGTTTCTTCAGCATGTTCTCATCTATAAAGATGAGGAATGGGGTGAAAGCTGACCAGAGGGACTGGACTGACGTCCAGAAGCTCGGGAAGATATGCTTCTATTGCAGTTATTTTGAAAGCTAGGTGGCTCGGGAATTTTTGTTACTGCGTTTAAAACAGTAGTTTTTACCTCTCTCCTCCACTTCCGCTCTTACCCTTCACAATATATTATAAGCATTTACCGTATTATGACATATTATGCACAATGAACGAATTTATGCTGCATAGAGGGATAAGAATCGCTTACTTATTCGCATGTTTAGCCTCAACTTTGCTAATTTGTGCTTTATCTATGTCTGTGGAAAATGTTTACATTTGCATTGCTTTTCGCACCATGGAAAACTTAATTTGACACTAAAAAGCTACATTTGGATATAAAATGGAGTGGTTTCCTTCAGTCAAAAGTACTACTTTTAGTCATTGAAATGGATAGAATGAGGAAAAAAATTACATGGACCCAAAAATACTTTCATTTTCCCAACAGTTTTTTTTTCAAATTAAATTTTTAATATGTCCGATTTTTCAAACAAGGCGTGGTCTTTATGACGTCACAAATGATACAATTTGGCGCATCTTCCTACTAAGTTTCCACGTTATGATAATCAAGCAGCGAATTAAAATTGCGCTCCACGCTTGCTATCAACCATATCGTTGCCAATACACGTGAGTAAAGATGCGAATTAAATATTTTGTTCTGTGAATGGCAACATTGAATGGCATTTCATCATTTGTGATGTCACACGACAGAAGTGTAAACAATGAAAGCGCACCGATTTAAGTATTTTTTTAAAAATATTAAACTTAAATAAATTATTTAAAAAATGGTCAGATCCTATGTTTTTAAGCATGCTCTTTCAGAAAAAAAATACTTTTAAAATTTTGGAAACGACCCCATTGTTAGAAATTTATTAAAAGCATAAAGTGACGATATATCATAAGGAATGCAACAGGAAAAACGCGAATAGCATTAGTGTTCTAAAAAGACTGACACATGGAATAATGCTCGTTCTTTTCTTCAGACCTTTCAGTTGCTTAAATATATTAAAGCTCAGATACACTGTTGCTTAATTCATTGAAACATTTTCTATTGTAAAATTGCAAGTTATTAAATTTTGGCAAATTTTGTAGTAAACGATTTTTAAAAAATGGTGACGTGATGGAATGAAAAAAATGTTGGTCATTTTGGAGTTCAACTTTGAAAAACAAAATCTTATACACAAACATTTTTCACTTTTTTGCTGGAATGCGATCCTAATTTTTCATTGAGATTGACTGAGTTGAACTTCCACTTTAAAGCAGCTATTATTATAGCAGATATATTTTTCTGGCAATACGCGCTGATCTCAAACAGAGTAACATTTACTTTCCAACCTGTTTCATTTCAAACATAAATTCCAATTTCTGAAATATTTTTGGTACATAAGTTTCGTTTAGACCCACACATAACTCCGCTGTACTTCAACACACAGGGGAATATTTTTCTTCATATTGGTCATACAGTGGAAATAAAACTTTGTTTACACATGGTGACCGATGTAGGAAAAATGTTTCTTTAATATAGCAATATAGCAGTATATCTTCCTTTGAAATAGAAGTTTTATTTCTTTGAAGACTTTCTGAATAAAAAAATCATTACTGTTGCATTAAACGTAGCAAAATCTTTTACTTTTTTGCCAAAAGCTATTTGTACAACTTCTGGGTTTAAATTGTATTTACCCCACACCACTTTTCAAATTATATTTCTGGCTATGAGGATTTTACTGAATTATTTGTATTTGAGATAAGAGAGTTGATTTCGGAATGCCGAAACACTTCTGGATGGAATTAGAAAAGCGTTTTAATTTTTCTTATTATGAAATGGTATCAATGGCGGATACAGACTGCCATTTGTGGGGGGAAGGTCGTGCTGAAGACCTATGAATGAACCTTCGGTTTTGAGTATGAAAAATTTCGGAAACTGCATGGGTGTCAATAAAAAGCCCCAAATTGGTCAGAAAGAGGGCTCCTACATTAGAGCAAAGACGCTACTAATTAATTTCATAAGCGATGAAAAGAAGTGGTTTTTCAAATAATTATTTTTAAAAATTATTGAATTGAAAAGGTTTCTGAAATCGTTTGAGACAAGCATTTTGTTTTAGACTAATTCTTTCCTTCAAAATAAAAGATTCACTCTTTATGAAAAGTTTTGGGATTTGACCTGTATTTACATGCTGACATTTTACTTTACCAATATCCTGGATATAAGGTATCCAACTTATTGGCCAACCTCCAATAAAAATCAAACCAGTTTTGGTTCTGCGCTTATTTTTCTTTTCATTATTAAAGCATCATTTTTTGTTGAAGTCACTATGTACCTAAGGTACGAAATCCGCTCCTTTAGAAAGTCAATAGCTGTCTTTTGACAGATGTCTTTTCCTTTATAAGTTCACTTCTTTAGCATTGAAAAACCGTTCTTTGTAACCCCAAAACCCGTGTCTGTAGTTTCCTGCAGGTTTGTGCGTATTAATGTTGTACTATTTTTTCATTTAAATTTTCAAATTTTTTTTTTTAAATTCTTAACTACTGGACTCTTTTGAAGTTTTCAAACTCATAAGTCACCAAAAGTAAAGGCATCGCATGCAGTTTTTAGAATTTTATAAATTTATCTTAAATTTCAAAATGCATTAACATTAGATGAATTGATAAAAAAGAAACTAAATATTTCAAATACTTATTTTAAAAATGTTTTAAACAAGTCTTTTGAGGCAAAAATTTCGCTTTTGAAGGACTCTTCTAGTTAGATTTTACTTTGGAGGAACATGACTTCAACCATGGCCCCCACTCAAGTGGGGTCATGCTTCAACTTATCAGTGCCCTTAATTTCTATTGCGAAACATCGGAAGTTTTAAATGCACTTTTTGTTTACTTTAGGATCTCTATTTAAGCAACTCTACGGAAAGGAAGTGTACTGTACTAGTTACCTAAGATTTGATCCAGTTTACTGCTAGAACAAACTAACAGCATTTTTACTTTGAGCGTTGTTAACTGAGAAATTTATTTAAAATCAAAATAACCAACGTCTAATTTGTTAGTAGTACAAATTATAATGTTGCCAGTTATCGAAGATGAAAACGAAACCATCAACAAAATACTTATCCCCCCCCCCTTAACAAGTCCGTTGTCTAGTTGCCATTAGTGATGTGCCGGATCGTCAAAAAAGTAGATCCGCGGATACGGATCCGGATCCGGATCATTGGTGTCAAGATCCGCGGATACGGATACGGATCTCAAGTGTTTTTATCCAATTCAACTATCTAAGTGTTTAATTTGTTACGGGAGGTATTTTTTATCAGAATAATAACACTGCTTCTTCAAAAAATATCACGTGCGGCGAAAATATAATCAAGACTATGATTTACTCTTTAAAGAAATCTCCGTTAAAATTGAGGGAGAGTTGGAAGGAACAGGTCAACGCTGCATTAATGCTTAAATAGAATGTGATAAATTATTTCTAGCTTGCTCGGTAGATGTATGATACAGGAGCAAGAGTGCAAAGTTGCTACTGGACAGACTAGAAATATTTTTCGCATTTTATTTCAGCATAAATGCAGCGCTGACTCATTCCACCCAACTTACTCCGACCGACAGACTAACAGAGGCGGGAATACCTTTACAAACAGTAAATAGAGAATTTAGTCTCACTTTTTTTAAAGAATGCCGAGAAAAACCAAAATGAAGAATAACAGAAACCCCAAATCAATAACAAAAAAAAAAAAAAAAAAAAAAAAAAACATGCCGACCTGATATTGAGATGGATTTCGCGGGTCGGAACACACATTGTTAACAAATATGAACTGACAGCGGATAGAAATTTTAAATCATTGAGCTTTTCTCCTTATCCGACCATGAAATAGCTACCGATCACGAGTATAAAGGCTTTGAATTGCATTTAAAATTTCCTTAGTACGATATAGCTTTTACTGTATATAACTTGGAAGTTCCAAACAATTATCAAACGCAGAAAACTTAGTTCTTTGCATTTGGGGCCAATATTTTTAACGTACGGGTAAGTTTTTACTACCATAATTCTGAAATACGTTAAATCAGTTTTTATTAATATTTCCGGTAATTCAAGTTCTGAAAAAACGAGACCAAGCTAAGACTTTTTCGATCAAGTCACCTTTTTAACGAAAAAAGAACTATCAAAATCGGTTCATATGTTTAGGAGCTATGATGCCACAAAAAGACACACAGATACACTTTTAAAACTTATTAACCGTTTCTTTTTGGAACGGGGAGAACAAATTGGCTTCTGAAATGATACCTAATAATTTAAATATGAATAAAACCTAATTTAAACGGAATTTAAGAGTCTTTTATTCAAATATTTAAGAATTTTTAGAATAGAAAAGATCCGTTTAAGATCCGTCAAAAAAGTAGCGGATACGGATACAGACCTTTATTTTCCCTCGGATATCCGCGGATACGGATACAGATATTCGGAACATCACTAGTTGCCATGCACTGGACAAGGATGCCTCTTACAATGCCATCTGGGAGTCAACTTCGGAGTTAGCGTCATGGGTGTATCCAGAGAAGGCAAGAGAGGGCAACTGCCTCCCTTCAAAATGAAAAATATTTTAAATAAAACCGAAACAATAGAATTTTTTGAAAAATGATTAATAGACATTTGCTTCAATGTTTAAACTAATCGATGAGTTCGGCTCTGGTAACTAGGTGACTGCTTTGGAAAATGTATCTTTGAGATCTCATTGAAAAAAAAAAAATGTTATTGGTGCCGTTGGGTTACCGTCGCAATTCCGCTATAAAGATAACGTAAGTAATACAGCGCCCAAAACACTTCCCTTCTCCTCAAATTTCTCACATAAAAAAGTGTTATTTTGTAAAAGTGTTATCACACGTGATTCTCCCCCCCCCCCATCCCTCCATAGACCCTGATAAAGTTTTAATTAGAAAAGTGCCTCCCTCGAGCCTGTCATTTCTAAGTGTTCCAGGGCTCGTTCAATGCAGTTCAAGGTTAAGTTGAAATTGAAATGATGGAAAATAATTCTATTTTGCACCTGATATGTACAGCATGCAAACACATATATCGCATTAATTTGCACAAAATATACGAAAGTAATTTCCACAAAGCTTGACATGCATGTTATTTACGTCACCATTTAATAACTTTACTCATAAAAAAGTACTATACTCTAACACAACGCTTATAGCCCTTAACAGGTCATCATCAAAACTTTTGGTATATATATAACTTTCAGATGACTGACGATTTTAAAAGCAGTCTCAAAATGATTAGAAACATCATGAATTAACTTTGCATTTCTAAGCCGTAACCGAAAGTACCACTTTCTTTCGACCTTTGTTGAGTTCCATCATTTATTGTCCTGACTAATGATCAGAGCGCCGCCCTTTCGTTTTGCATTAATTAATTCAGTGTTTGCGTTAGTTATTTCGAACACCTTTAACAGCTCTTCGTTTGAACTTAACACTTCCGTTTATCATTTAATTACTTTATGTCCTTGGAAAGTTATTAAATATAAATAATCAACCATAATTCCAGATTTATCTTCTCAAATATAATTGCAAAAGTTTAAGGGTTATTATGTCAGGCGTAAATGTAGCATTTTAATGTATTTATGAAGGGAATTTAATCTATGAACGGAGCATTACTTTCTCTTTGAAGGTTCATTTTGTGACTTACGGACATGATTCCATTATGAGATTGTAGTATTTTGATTGTCGTAAGTAATTATTTACGCGGACCAGAGCATGACGATGAAAGTATTTTAATGTTACATACACATTTAATTGTCTGGAATAGAGACTCATACTTTCAGCTCTATTTGTATGAAATTGAAAAAGGAAAATTGCACTATAATTTAAATTTTTCTTTTCCTTAAGGTAAAAGGCAAAAACCCTCAAAAGGATTTTTTTATTCGTCTTCTTTTTACATAATTTTCTAATCAGTGTCCCACAATTTATTCTGAAGCCACAGAATTATTTTCATGGAGTAACATCCGACAAAATCGAGGTTTCTGTGTTTTAGGGATGTTTATTCGTTTATAAGCTTACGTCTTCTGCATTGAAAAGGAGCTCCTTGTAACCTAGAAACATATGTATGTAATAATTTGCAACTTTTTACTTCCTTTTACAAAAAAGGAAGTATTGTATTCGTGAAAAAATTTTCACTCAAAAATCGGCTTTAATTTCCATTTTGCTCACCCCTGAATGAATGTTGAGTTTATTTTTCAACCCGAGCACACGTGGATATACAACCGGATTATCATTTTTACCAAAGCTCTCAGTAAAAGACTTAATAACAAAAAAAGATGAAATCAATTGTGAATACACCTAATTTGTGCAAATTATTATAAATCTTATAACTTTAAATCTTTATAATTGTTCTAAAGATGTTCAAAGGCTGCTAAAATTAAAATATTCGATGTTATTCATTAATTAAAAAATACATTTAACAAAATTAGCGAGGAGATATTGTTCAAACAGCAAAAGAATAAGATAATAACCTAATAAGAAAAGTACGTGAGTCTGGGAAAGTGTTTCTGGCATTGGAAATGTTCCATTGGCTTCTTAGGATAAATCACTCGCTGCAACATTTGGCAGAAGCTTTTCTTGGAGCATTCCAGAGTGCAAATTGCTTGCCATTAGCATCGTATTATCTCAAGACCATCTGTCTTACCTTTCGTCCGTTCGGTACTAAGGAATATTTGTAGAAATGAAATCTGGTAATGTAAGAGATAAAAGATAACAGAGTGTATTTTAGTAGTTATGATGTTGATAACTTATTTCATGCAAATTTAATCTTATTATATGTAAAATGTTAAAATAGGGAAGCTCACGGAAATGTGTGAGTGAAAGAATTTATACTGTTTTATTACTGACGTAAAATAAAATGTAGATTCCACATTCTTTTTATCAAATCATGTGACAGTGTAAGTTTATTTATTTATTCTTTAAAACTCAGAGGTTAAAAAATAAATAATTAGCTTTGTGCTTAAAGTTAAAAATAATGTCAGCAATGACAAAAATGTTGTTGAATGTTTTACATTCTTTAGCTCACATATTTTTTTTTGCATCGAATTCTGCAAAGTTTTTAAAATTTTTGCTTTTTTAAATTTCACTTTTAATTTGAATTGTAGGAATAGTTTTACTTTAAATACATTGAAACCATTTGGTTTCATTGCAGTAACCAAAACTCTTACACATTTGGGAAATTTTTGATTTTGCTTATTTTGGTGCCCTGATCTGAAATAGTGATAGACAATTTCTACTAATCAGAATTGTGACAATACTTCCTATTTTTATCTTTATAAAGTCGTTCTTTTGCCTTATAGCGATTTTCATGACTGCCACTCTCCTATTCATTTATAATTTTTGAGCATTTGATTTTTGATAATATAAAGTTGTAGTAATTAGTATAAAGTGAATCTCCTTTTGATGCTAGTTTCTTCTTGTATAAGTGTTTGGATACTAATGATAATTTTTTTTATATATTAATATCCGAGCTACAAATTTTGGATATTAATAAAAATTGAATTTACTACTGCCGCTTCTCATAGTTCATCTTCATACTCTTCTCTGCTAATCAATGATTTTATACCAAAATTCTTTTTAGCCGAAAATTTTCTGCTTTTTTGTTTCAAAAAACATGGAAGTCAATCACTTGTAGAATCGACAGTATAAAAATATTTTTGCATCCGTCAAATTTAGCAAGTACAGTACACTGTATTTTTAAAATTCCCTCAAAAAACGGAAAATGTACTGGCAGCAGAGTTGCCGACAATTTTCCGTTTTTTTACAGAAGTGGTGTTTTCCGTTTTTATCACGGATGCTTTCCGTTTTTTCATACTGACACTTTCCGTTTTTATTACGAACATTTTCCGTTCTCAATCGGAATATTTTCCGTTTCATGAACTGATGTTTTCAGTTTATAATATAAATATTTGCCGTTTTATGCACGTATATTTTCAGTTTAAAAAACTATTACTTTGAAAATATAGCTGGGCAATTAAAGCATAATGAATTAACATTTGCAGATTTTAAATGCCCATAAATATTTTTTTCTTTTTTTGAAAAACAGCAAAAAAAAAAAAAAAAAGAAAAAAAAAAAAGAAAAGAAAAGCAGTTTTACTAGAGCATTTACACGAATTTCTTCATTAACTTCCAAAAATTTGTGAAACTTCCTAAAAGTGAGGAAACACATTTTTACTATGCAGAAACTATCTTTCTCTTTTGAAGGTATAGAGGGAAGATATAACAGCTATCTGGGAATGTATTTGTTTTGCATTTTATTATATTGAAATCTTTTATCAACAAACAATTTCAAAACATATGAAATAAACGCAAATCATACCAACTGTTTTTTTCTTTTTTAAATCAATCTTCATAAAAATGCCCCTCTCCCCCCCCCCGGCAAAAAAAGTTCCTGTAGTTAACTGTGCGATGTTTTATTTAACAATAACTGCCAATAAAATTATAAAATTTAACTTTATCAAAATTATTGAAACTTATCAATTGTGAATAGTTAACATTGTTTTCAACAAGACAAAACATTTATTATAAGTACAAAATCATTTATGGCAGATCTAGTGCTACACAATTTTTAACATTATTTGTTTGCACCAATGTCATATTAATAGTTTGCTTTGCTGTCATCATCAATACCATTGTTATTTCTGCACTCATATATAGAGATCAAATCATAGGTACAACTGGGCCATCTTTCGACGATTCCAATTTTTCACAATTAATGTCACAAACCTAAATTACAAGAATAAGATTATCAATGCATTATATCAAAAATATTTAACACATAGACTTTTTATTGAGTAAATTACCGAGTGTCATGTCATAAACATGCAGATGAAAACATCACAATTACCTACGGTAAGATATTTGACTACAATTTTTCTTGACAACGAGGTAAGACGCTGACGGTAAGCTAAAAAAGTAGTTAACAGCACTGTGTCGAAATTTGGAGAGAAATTAGGCATCTTACTTTAGAAATATTTAATTTGTAAAAACCCGTGCTTTTTTTTTGCAATAATTTTTTTAATTAATATTTTCAATTTTACAAGTGGCAGTGTGGAGTAGTAGATATGCTAGAATTGAACGTGCCAGCCAATAGCTCAAAAACGATTCTCGACTAGCTATAGTTTGGGGCGAACCTAACCTGGCAGCCAAGTAATACTGAGCTTTGGAAGTGCTTAGCTTTCACAGTGCTTCCACGTTAGGTTTGCCCCAACTATAGTAAGTGTAACATTTTATTTGCTAACTCAATTTTTGTACCGAACCTCATTACCTGACTCTCAAGAAACAAAACAAAACTTATGCATGAAAAAATAATATTTTAGCAGGTTATAAGAATTGTTTCGAGCATATTAATCATCAACTTCAAAAGAACTGTCACGAAAGGAATCATGAATTTGTGAATCACAATAAATATAATGGAGTTGTACCTGTATGTTTTTCTACTATATTCTCTCCCCCCCCCCAAAAAAAAATCATTTTTTTTTATGTTTATAATTTGTCCTTGTACTGTGCTTTCAATCTCCTTTTGCATTTATATGGAAGGATGCAATAATGCACAATTCCACAAAATCGTATAAAATTGCAGCTGGTGCGAAATGATTTTAACCACGAGAAGACAACTTTTTCAATGTATATGTTATAGTTGAACTCAGGTCAACGAGAGCCAAGGTTAGCCCTTCTTAATTTGGTCGCCTTAACCCCTCCCAAAATAAAATTGTAAAAATTATCTCATCAAATCATCAAAAACAACCCTGTCGTAAAAATTTCCCCGCCAAGAAAACCTTTTCTTTTTGTCTGGCGGATACTTGGCGGGCAAACTAGATATCATAACTTTTTATGGCTGAGGGTTTTTGGGTTTAGGATGCAGGTTTTCTTTTTTGTGCGGAAAAGTTAAAAGTTTTCTTGGCGGGGAAATTTTTACAACAGGGTTGTTTTTGATGAGATAATCACATCTTTTTGCTTTGATATTATTACTTTGTCTGTATTTTGAGAATTGAGAACATCAAGTCAAAAAATTTTCAATTGAAACAACGCTGTTTTGTGTTTTTAAGGAACAATAATAGCCTAATTTTACGTCAAGTTATTTTCGACTATTAAGATTCTATGTTCATTTTGCGAGAATTGGGCGGTTTAAATTTTATTGCAATCCTTGTATCCTCTCTGTTGCAAAGAAAACCTCTTGGATAATAAAATACTATATTTTAAATTATATTGTTTTCGAGTATTTTACAACTTCGCAATAAATTCTATTACAGTTTCTTTATTTGACAGATTATTCAACATTTTCATGAAGGTTTCTTTAAATGTTTTACAGCTTGAGGGCTATTTTAATCTAGCTTTTCACTTTTTTGTTTAATTACATTTTTTCTTAAATCGTGGATTATTTTACGTTTTATGGGATAATTTTAATTGTTTGGTGATTTATCTTTTCTTTGATAGAAGTCTTTGTCTTGTTTAATACCTAGTTTTGTTTAAAAGTTCATTTAAAAAACGAAATAACTCATGTTATCACCAAGAAAAAAAACCTAAGCCATTAAATATTTTAAATTTGAATGTGTCAGAAGATCTATACAACTTTACTCGATGTCAAATCGCGGATTTGCCAAAGCGAATGCGCATGTTGCGCGCGGACTAAGCTCATTAAAAGTCTTGCTTAAATTAATTGCAAAAATTTTTTCAGCTAATAAATTACTGCAAAGCACGGATATCCACACACGTATTTCATATATTTTCAATTCATTACGTGTTGTTTGTGAAAAATCCATTAATTTAGAAAGTAAGCAAACCAATAAAAAAGTGATATTTTTCGCTTTCAATTAAAAAGTTATATGTGCCGTATTCATATGCATAAAGTTTCATATAATTTGTCACGTAAAATATTGTAGTGGTTTAACCCCAGTTTCACGCCGACATTTAAAATTTCTTCCCGACATAAATATATCAAAACTGAAAAACAGGCGGAAGGAAATTTTGTATCGGCAAAACTTTGGGGGGGGGGGGCAGCATTCTAATCATTCATTAATTTGTTCCTCTGCTTAAGTATAAACAAATAACATAGAATCTGAAAACAGAAAGCCCAATGAGCTAAGTCTGCACGCATGCGCAGTCGCTGTGGCAAATTTGCGATATCCGCGATTTAACGTCTAGTTGCAACTGTTGGATATGTTTAAGTCTTGATTGAATTTCATTTCCTAAGACAACTTTGGAATAACTGTTAGATCTGTTCTAACCTTGCAACTGCAGTTTGAGATAAACAAACCCTATAAGCTAGGAGTAAGTACATAAGAATTTAGGAAAAATTAGTGATTTTCAAGCTTCAACTACTCCGGCCCATGATGTCCCTGGGGGTTGAATTTTTGCATATGTACTCAATGGCCCCCCAAGAATATGTATACAAAAAATCATTACCGTAACTCCCCGGGGGCTGCGATAGAACCCCGGGAAGGTACAATTTGGGGGGTAAAAACGAGGGGGAAGGGGAGGGGGGGTCAAATGGCACAAAAGGCACATCAGTAGGGCACAAGGAATGTGTGTGCGAAATTTTAGCTTGATTCCTTTTTTCGTCTTGGGTGTAGCCCTGTCAAAGAAAGCGAAAACTATTTTGAACAGCGATTTTATACTTTAATACCTCCTCCCCCTGATGGTCCAGGGGATTGTATTTTGGTTTACTGCGTCAGGGGCCACTAGAGATTGAGTGTAACAAAAATCAACTCGGGGGTCTTCATGAGGCTGAGATACAGAGGGGTGAGAAACCCAAAAAACCCTAACTTGTTCTGTCGTGTAATCTTGTTCTTGGTCACTTTTATTTTCTTTCGTCTTTGGCGGTGGATTTGCTTCTGTTGGCTGCTGACGTTTGGTTTCCTTCGCGGGGTGGGACACTCCCACGTCCCTTGATATTATTCCGATTCTGACTGATTAGGTTGACATGGCCTCTCATCGGTGCACTGGTAAATTGAGTCAAATTTCAACTCGCATATTATACAACTGAAAAACTTTTCATGGAACCTTTTTTTTTCATAAAAAAATTATTTTTAAAACAGTAAATATACACATACTAAATAAATATACGGAATAAAATAAATTAAATAATTTAAATTAAAATAATGTTTGGCTATCATTTTTTGAGATTTGGCTACCATTTTGTGAGGATCTGGTAGCCATTGGCTACCAATTAAAAATTTGAGTTTTGAGGTATACGAAAAGTTGTTTTAGAGCAAGACTCTTTCAGAAGCTAAGATTTTCCCCATTAACTCGGATATGTAATTTGTCGGTAGCTTACAATTTCTTTTTACCTCTCAAGAGTTCACAATTTTTGTTGAACTCTTGCATATGCATACTATATTCATTATACATGCATATTTATGTTTCCAAATAGGGCTGGGCATTGTAGGGATTTCTACATTGTGATGCATCGCCAACCTTATATCACGATGTTATGATGCATCAAAAATGTAAATTTTTTTTCTTTCTTCATTTCACTTATAATTGCTTGTTATAATTTTAAAAAATACATATATTCTAAATGAAAAAATATAAATGCTACAAACATGTTCTAGCACCAGCAAGAAATTGTCAACAATAAAAAAACTGTGTGCAAGGTAGCAATAAATATTAGTCTTCTGTTTTGAAATTACAATGAACCTATTTTTTCAATATAAACAGATGCGAGCTTGTGGAAGCAATATCATCTTGCATTTGGAAAGGGGTAACTCAAAGCAATAAAATTCGTGCATACAACCTTCGTTCTTATTTTGAGATTTCATTTTGCTTTGTTTTGTAGAGTGATTATCTGATCAACTTTGTTGATCAGTATATTTTTTGCAAAAAGGTATTTAAAAACAATTGCATTTACTACAAGTTTTGGGAAAAGTGAAAGTTGCTTGTTCGTTTATGATAGGTACTTCTTTACAGACAACCCCGCTTTTAAATGTTTGGGAAGGAATGATTTTTTAATTTGCCGAATGATACTCTGAATTTTACCGAATGATAAAATACGAACATGAACACAAACGTGCATCTAATGAGAAGAGACATTAAACATCACTATTCAAAATTTTCAAAGTTTTGCGGAGAAGTGTCCAAATTTACAGAATCATCAGAAAAAATTGTCGACTTAGAACATTTTTGGTAGGTCACAGTGACCTCCCATCAGGTACCGCTTCCAGTGGCGTTTTGAAACAATAAAGATGTTACAGCGGCAATGATCGTAGACCATTGGCGCTTCGATTTGTAGTTGGTGCGGAACCAATGCATTGGTTAAGAGAAAAATTTGAAACCGATAAACCAATGCAGGATTTACACTGGTTTTTGACGATGTATCGATCCAACGCCCAGCCCTAATGCATATGTAACACAACATGTTTTATACTTACAATTTGCAGCGAACTTCCCTTTTCTGTTCACTCAGTTGCACATTTGAATTCGCGTTCCATCAATAATTCTCCGGCTCACTTTGGAAGGTTCCAGCGCTGAGAGGGTGCAAAGTGGACAGCATCTGGAATGTTAAATAAAGTGCTTAGAATAATATGATTCAAAATTTTCAAAATAATGCTTTTTTTAATGATTGATACATTTTTTTATATTCATTTCCTTAAAAAATTATGTATTATCTTCATTAATATAGATAACAAGCATTTAAAAGTTTGAAAGAGAGGGGGAGGGGGGAGAGAATCAATATTTAAAATTGTTTTCTTGAAAACCCAAGTAGTTAACTAAAACTAGATGCTTCAACTTGTTAATTGAAATCTAATCAATTGCAAGAAGCAAGTTTATACAGACATAGTTGTTATTCATAGAAATTAAAATAAATTAATAATAATAATAAAAAAAAACAGTAGTATTTTAAGTATTAAGCAATATCTTTACATTAACCTTACATGTAGGCAGAAAATATTCTTCATTAACAATAAAACAATCAAGACTCAATGGTGTCCCATCTAACAATTACTTAGTTATTCGAAACAATTTTGTAAAATATCCTCTTAGCAAACAAAAGTTTTTAATATTATTAGAAGTTTTTTAATTTTAAAAACTTGTCACGATGTTTTAAAGTTTAAACAAAGGTCTGCGGGAAATTGAATGTTCAAACTAGATAAAAACTTAATTTTAAGCAGCAATCATCGTTACAGAATTCAAAAAGTATTTATTTATAGTAAAAATGTAAACACTCACCAGCAATCACTCGCGGATGAGAGGATACCAAAAAATTCCTCTTCGGCGAGAGCGATTTCTGACCGCTACGGCATCCGCCATTGCTGCAAGATAAACAAACCGTAGCCTACGAACAAACGCTCAAGGCGTTTCAGTTAATGCCGTATTTGATCGAAACAATTTGATGTTGATGGAGAAGAGGAAAACGTTCGAAAAATGTTCAGTATTTCAGTTATGGAGACTCCATGATTTCAGTATATATTTTCATGCACGAAATAAACAACGTGCTTCGTCGCCATCACTCATTTGTTCCCATTTCTCAGTACAGTACTAAAAAAAAAAATCTTCTACGCTGGAGATATTCCGTTTTTTCACGGATAAAGGCTCCCTCTAACGATCGCATACGGGCATGTTCTGTTAGTGCGCTAAAGTAAAAGAAAATTTCCAGTAATTCCATGAAAAGTTCCGTTTTCAATCCAGAACGGAACCTTTCTATTTATAAGGGGAAATTGTACAGTAAATTTACGGAAAAGCATTAGTAAATTAAATGAAGCAATTTTACAGTGTAGTACTCCAATTATCCTAATCGATAAGGACTTGACCAAATGCGGATAGTAAAAATTTCGGATGATTACATTTTTTTTCCAGAAAAAGTGTCTATTTTAATTAATCGCTGCACGTGTGTTGAAAATGGGAGAAAAAACTATCAAAAAAAAAAAAAAAAATCTTCCAGTTAATCGAATGAAAAGGCAACACTTACGAAACGTACTTGTACAGTACATTAGTATAGAATGAGCGTACCGTACTTTAAGAAAAGTTATTGCTTGCCAAATAGCACCGTCAGAGTAAATTGATGGACTAGCTTAGTAGCAAAGAAAATAGCGGGCAGACAAAATAATAGTTTTACGAATTCCTGTACGTTTCCTTCTTCTTTTTTTTCTAACAGCAATTCGGATAGCAGGAATTCTTCTATTGGAGTATAATTTTTTGAATGTTAACAGGGAAGTTAATACTGGCGTTCACTGAATTAGTTGGAAATGTGTATAATACATTTGAGAAGGAAAAATCAAGAAACGTAAGTGGTCATAATTTTGGACGATTACTTGTACTGTTAAGTAAAGGGTTTGTATATATTGTACTCAACTTAATACATATAATACATAATTGTTTACTGACTTTTGAATTTGCTTATGGCTTTTGTAAACTTCGGACAAACTTGGAGTTTTCTATTTACTGAAGAAAAGTATCTATAGTCTCCGCACTAATGTACGAAAATCTAGGTGTAAATTCATGTAAAATAAATGATTTTCAACGGCTTAAACTTTGTTCAGTTCAAGAAAGATATTTGTGATATCATTAGTCATGTTAAGACACATTTGTTGAATCTAAACATGAACGGAGAAACAGAATAATTTCCAAAAATAAAAATATTTTGGACGTGTTTTGTCAGTGAAAAAGACATTCCCGAGAGTGTTTGATCCTGAATAAGTGCTGTTAACATTCCTTGTCACTTTGGAAAGAATTAATGCAATTTAACGAGTTTGGCGATATTATGTTGCTATAAAATTACCAAAAGGCATTTTAAGTGTACTGTGTGAAGCTAAAATGGCATGTGATTTTTGAAGGGTATCTTGCGGTCCATTAAGTTGTGTAATTCATACGACACTTGAATTGAACTCTGAATCTCAGATATATTGTATACGATTCCGAAAGTTTTAAAACTGTTATACATGCAACAATAAAGAATTAGTATATCCCCTTTATACCGTCCTATACATGAAAGGAATTTATTAAGTCTTATTTTATGTATATGGTCTGCTTCGCTAAAAGAGTTCCTCAAAGACTTTAACTACCTTCCTCTCCTTTATGCTCGCATTGTATTTGATACTTTGTTCGCTAATCTTTGAAAGGACAAATTGATTGAGATCAGTGAAGCATGTTAAAGGGTTTTAGAAACATTATACAAATCAATAATGTTTCAATATATGAACCACCTTGTGAAGCAAAAGGGTTAAAGTAAAATAATTGGATAGAACTGGTACAAATGGTTAAAGAAAACCGCTTCTGTTTTGGGGCAAGAGAGGATACTAGCAGCACTAGTAGGTGTTGCTATACGACAATATTCAGTAAAACTTTTCTGTGAAAGGCTACGTATACTTTTCACGTGTATTTCTCAAAGGACGAAATTAAACGCAGAAGGGTTTACGGGCAGGAAGATGTGCAGAACTAAGCGGTGGATTATGGATAAAGTGAAAAACCCCAATGTAAATAACTCACAAATTCTCAAGAAAATACAGCATATAAAGGATGTTTTTTTAGAGGTATAGAACTTTAGGTTCAAATAAAACACCGTTAAATGATATAAATCGCTATGAATTTGGCTTTATTCGAAAGATGATTCTTTGCCATTTTTATTTAAACGGGATTTCTGGTATATGGCCACTTCGGCTGGCTTGGAGAACGTCTAATCGGGACGTCCAATTTTCTATCACTTTTTGCAGCAATGAGGGCCGTGTGTGAGTGATATGTGGCAAATGTTCCTGTCCAAGGCGTCAATCGTCTGTGGCTTATCGGTGTAGACTTGAGACTTCACACAACTCCACAAAAAATAGTCCAGCGTAGTTAAATCGCATGATCTCGCAGGCCAATTCACGGGTCCATTAAGCGTAATGATTCGTTCACCGAAAGTTTCATTCAATAAATCAATTGTGACACGCGCTGTGTGGCGTGTTGCGCCTTCCTGTTGTCTATTCATGATGAAATGGCAAACCAAACTAAACGCAAAACAAGTGACAACTATCAAAATGGCCCACAGATCAAACAGTGTTCCCGACTTAAAGTTCTTTACCTCTAAAAAAAAACACACCCCTCACGACGTCCGTTCTCTCTCGACGTTATGGTTGTATGGTGAGTTTTTGCACTGATGGAGAGGCTTCATTGTAGCCTTGAAATAGCTATATGCTGTATTTTCTTGAGAATTTCTGCTTTATTTAAGTTGGTTTTCTCTTTAATCATTTTGTAGCACAAAGCTTATTTGATCATTTTCCATTTAAGCAATATATTGATTCCGAAATTTTCCACTGCTTGTTCTTTTTATCCCTATTTTGCAAATTCGTTCAGTTAGTACATGCGTGTTCGCGTTCGTGATAAAATTGATTAAAAATTCACTAAAATTAGAAAATTGCGATTTTTCCCAGGTTATGCTTTGTAATGTGAAGTATATTGCATTGATGAAGATAGTATATTTATAAAATGTAATATTTGTGATTTGATGTAGAAGGTACACCCACAATTAAAGCATAATACATCAATTGGATTTTCAATTATGTCTCAGTAAACGAAGATAAATGTATATTAGTTGAAGTGTAAATTAATTTTACTTGCTCACTGCCCTTATCGTTTTTTTTCATACTTGGCTATCTTTATCCAAAGAGCCATTGTAGGAAAAATCGTTACATCGTGAAGAGGAAAAGTCTTGACTCACTCAAGCCTATTATTCGGAAGAAATTTTTGTTTCGGTGGTATTTTTTATTGTAACACAGCTATAAATGTATCTGCTTTTTTGTTTAGCGTTTCCACTAATATGTTGAAAGAATGTGTTTGAATGTTATAAATATTCTCAAAATATTAATATTAAAATACATCGATAACACACACGTCAATGATTAAAATATACAGCGGGTAGCCAAATTATTAGGCACACTTCTCAAATTCTCTTATTTCCAAGTTTACACTCAATTTTTGAAGAAATAAACCACGAACCACATTTTTTTTTAAATTTTGAATTATCATTATTATTGTTCTTTTAGAAGTGGCAACACTACCAGTCTGCGTCATTTTACGAATGTTTGAGGTTATTCCAGTTTTAGTCTCTGATGAGAAAAAACTACCGTGTTATCGTAAGGTTATATTAAGTACTCTAGAATTATTTCTTTGAAAGTTTTGTCGTCTGCTATAGTTAATACGTAATTAATACTTATTAATAAAGCAGTGTTGCTACAGTTTGCGATTAAGATTCAATATTTGATTTATATTGTCGCTTGATATTGTCAAACTGTTTTTCTAAAAATGGACAAGGCTTCAAACATTTCTCCTAGAAAGTTTAGGGAAATACAAGCATTGCTACTTCCACCCACACGTACCAAGAGAGTTATTGCAAGTATGACAGGTGTTTTTAGGTCAATAGTTAGATGTATCAAAATTAAAATTGCCCATAACATGTCTCTGGAAGTGGATTACTTAGGAAAATGTGACAGAAAACACATAATCAATGCTCGTACCGGCCACAGATAATTTTTCTCTCAAATCGCAAAAGTGCTGTATTCCATTTTACTTATGAATGAACAGGGCGTTGAAGTTTCCACCAGAAATATCTGGAGGCGATTGGTCGAAGAGGAAAAAAAAAAAAAAAAAAAGAAAAACCACTCAGCACCGAGGCTGAGAAAAAGCTTAAACAGTGGGCAAAGCAAAAAAAAAATAAAAAAAATTGAGGACTGGAATAATATGTAAGTACTACTGTAAGTCTTTGGCCGGTAAAGGAACAGTGATGCGGTTTCTGTTCATTTGTCTACGCGATCTGTTTTCAGTGACTTATTTTGGTCAATTTCAAGCTTTTGACACGTGCAACTATTGACTTAGAAACACCTGTTAAATTTTCAATAGCTTTCTAGAAATGTAAGGAGGGGAGTTGTAAAGCTTTTATTTCCCTACATTTTCTAGAGAACTTGTCTGAAGCCTTGCGCATTCTTAAAAAAGAGTTTTGACAACATCAGATAATACTATAAATCAAACATTGAAATTTTATCGCAAAATATAGCAACATTGCTTTATTAATAACTGTTACTTACTAACTATAGCAAACACCAAAACTTTCAAAGGAATATTTCTAGAATACTTTATATAACCCCACGACAACAGCAGTTTTTCTCACTAGAGACTAAAACTGGAATAACCTCAAATATTTGCAAATTGAAGCAGTCTGATATTGTTGCCACTTCTTAAAAACATTAATAATGATACCAGCTGGCTATGCAGAGTAAAAAGAAAATGTGGATCGGGGTTTATATTTCTTTAAAAAATGAGTGTAAACTTGAAAATTCGAGAATTTGTGTAGTGTCCCTAATAATTTGGCCACTCACTGTATCTATAACTATTTTACTGAAACAAAAAATTAAAAATATGAGAGAATTCATTTTACAGTAAAGTAAGAAATAACAACGTACAAGCACAATCAAAAAGCACAAATTGTAGATTTTTGACGTTGTTATTTCTTACTTTACTTTTCAGAACAACGGTATTTATTTATCTAATTTTACAGTGTTATTACAATTAAGTTTTTTTTTTAACGTAAACGAGCTATACGTAGCTGTGAGATAATTCTCATAACATTAATATGTTATGAGAAGAATATAATAGAAAATACAGAAGTATTCTCAGTAATTAATGGAGAAATAAAATCCAGTGGTAATCAGTACAAATCAGTGGTAAAGGCGGGAAGTGTGCTCCTTTTAAATCTGTGCGACCTTTTCGTTAGAATAAAAATTTTCTAAATCTCATTTGGAAGAAGGTACACCAGTTTGAATGCGGATCCATACATTTCAACTTGATAGAAAAATATAGAGACTTTGGCCTAAATCATTTATCATATTTTCATATGCTCGACCTATGCCGGTAATTTATTCTAACACTCCAAACTATGTTGTAACCGAAGTTACACCTGGGTATTATGTTTTCCATTTATTCCGTGGATTGAATCCAGTTTGCTTGTAGTTTTAATGTACTCTGATAACTTTACTACGGAATGCCCTTATAGGCTTAGTTTGCAGCGTGGAATAAAACATTTCCGTTGTTGGTTCTTTTATTCTACCCTACCAACCAAGTTTCAAACAATGTTACATCCAGGTACTGTTTTTTCTATTTGTTTAGTAGATTCAATTCACTTTTCCTGTAGTCTAAGTGAAAGTTGATAATTTCATTTCGATATGCCCTTTCATTCCCGTGATTTAGTTCGCAAAGGGAAGTAAAATATGTCCTTGGTCGAATCTTTTATTCTACAATTCAAACCGAGGTACAGTCAAAGTAACATGAAGGTATAATGTGTTCTATTCATTTAGTGAATCGGGTTGTTTCCAAAATTTTAAACGCATTATTTTTTTTTCCTGAATGAGCGTGCTTAAAAACATACGATTTAACAATGTTTTTAACAATTTGACAGCATTTTAGACACTGAAAAAAATATTTTTTTATCGATACGCAACTCATTTTTTTTTACACTTCTGCGCATGACATGACAGTTATAAAAAGCCATTCACTGATGCCATTGGCACAGAGCGCAATATTTTGGCATTAGATGAAGATAAAAATATTATAGCACAATAATAGTAATGAACTCCATGTTTGCTTCAGAAAAGCCATCATTCAAAATTCTTATTATGGTTGCTATTAATATTACTGTTTATTGGCTAGCTTTTTTTAAACAATGTGTAAATATTCAGTGCACCAAAGTACATTACTTGTGACGTCATAAAGACCACGTCTTCTTTCTAAAATCAGACATTAATAAAATAATAAATAAAAAATAACTTTTTTTTGGAAAATAAAGTTTTTTCTGTCTCCATGTTTTTTTGTTTGCTTATTTTATCAGTTTCAGTGACTAAAAGTAATACTTTTAACTGAAGGAAACAACTCCATTCAATCCATTTTGCCTGTAATTTTACTGTACTTAAAAAAAAAATACTTCGGAATGTCCTTTTATTTCCTTGGTTGAACTTCGGCTCTTGAACTTTCATAAACGTTTTTACCAGTTTTTTAAGCGAAGAAGGAAAGTTTAACTAAAATTAAAATAGTTGAATTTGATGCTCATTTTTGAGCTCAACCCTATTTAAAGCTTATTGCAATCAGTAACATTTCAAACTGTGTTCAGAATGCAACACACTTGATATTGACTAGACGGAGGCTCTGAACTGATAACTCAATCTTCACAAAATTAATTTATTTAACACCACGTTCAATATTGAGCGCGTTATTATCTAAATGTTACAATGTATTGCAGTATTTCATCGCATGCCTTCTTTTCTGAAAACGTTCATATTTTTTTACGTTTTCATTAATTACTTTTGTATGAGATGCATAGATGTTGAAGACAAGTACTCCATTTAAAATTAGTCAAACTATCTCGAAAACTAAAAGAAAAATACCGCTACAGTTTGTTACATTTTACCGTTGAGGAACAACTCCATCACATTACTTATTGATAAAGTGTGAATAATGGGGTCGTTTCCGAAATTTTAAAAGTATTTTTTTCTGAAAGAGCATGCTTAAAAACATAGGATCTGACCATTTTTTAAATAATTTATTTAAGTTTAATATTTTTAAAAAATTACTTAAATCGGTGCGCTTTCATTGTTTACACTTCTGTCGTGTGACATCAGAAATGATGAAATGCCATTCAATGTTACCATTCACAGAACAAAATATTTAATTCGCATCTTTACTCACGTGTATTGGCAACGATATGGTTGATAGCAAGCGTAGAGCGCAATTTTAATTCGCTGCTTGATTATCATAACGTGGAAACTTAGTAGGAAGATGCGCCAAATTGTATCATTTGTGACGTCATAAAGACCACGCCTTGTTTGAAAAATCGGACATTTTAAAAATTTAATTTGAAAAAAAAAAAAAAAAACTGTTGGGAAAATGAAAGTATTTTCTGGGTCCATGTAATTTTTTTGCTCATTCTATCCATTTCAATGACTAAAAGTAGTACTTTTGACTGAAGGAAACCACCCCATTGCAGCACTAAATCTGACAAAAGAGGTAATACGTTAAATACTTTTTTTTCCTTACAACTGAACATAAAGATCAAGGGAGAAAATAATTCCAATATCATTGTTTCTAGATGCGTTTAATAGTTTCTGGTTTCACAGAGTTCGGGGGATTTAACTCCATGAACGTATTTTTTACCCCTTTTTAAATATATGTAATGAATATGACTTTTCAAAAAGTAGGGGAGTGTGAGGCAAAGTTAAATAGCGGGGAAAAGTGAAACGGTTAAATATCTACTCTGCTTATAGCACCACCTATCTGGTTATATTTTAACTTTGTAGTAACACATTTAGTCTTTTCAGGTGAGGAAGAAATTACCTCCGACTTTTAAAGCCTCTGATAATACAAGCAGTTTTTAAAGACTGATACTGAAATTGGAATATTTTGATGTAAGTCAAAAATTATTTTTGTATTATCAAATGATAAAATTCTTGTTATTAACATTTCAAATATGAATTGAGACTAAGTAATATTCGGTGCAATACTTATTTAGTTAATATTAAAAGTATTTGCACTTTAAATATTTTGCACAATTAGTCAAGTGTATACCGGGCAAAGTGGATGGGGCAAAGTGAAATACGTCAACTCGTTTACTCATTCCATCATTTACTGAAACATTCACATATTCATTTATTAAATAATTTATTTGCATTCCTACGTTTAATATTTCATTTATTTATTCATTTATTCATTTTTTTTCTTATTCATTACTATTTTATTCACTCATTTATTTTTTCTCATATATTAAGAAAATAATTAATTTATTTATTAGTTTACTTTTTTTTATGTTTCATTTATTCATTCGCCTTTTTAATTACTTATTGATTTGATCAAAATTATTTTTTACTATCAAATTGAATATTTTATTAGAAAAATATTTCACTTCGCTCCATAAAATTAAAAGTAAAGTATCCACTGTTTTTTAAAGGCACAAATTTACTGCTACAAATAATAATGTTTCAATGCAAGTTTTATTATAAAATACATCGTTCTTTACGTACTGTAATTTTCAAAACAAATTTTCAGTTTGTTCATTTTTAAAAAGCTAAGTCATCTAAACCAGGGCTTCGCAACCGGTGTGCCGCGACAAGGAACCCAGTGTGCCGCGGCGTTTTCTTAGTTATATAAAAAGAAAGAGCCATGATGTTCTTTATTTTAAAGTTATGACCGAATAGCGTTTGTGTATCGTTCTGTATCTTCTCAATTCACCTGTCCATGATGTGCAATCAGATATGCCCAACAAGAGGAGAGGCGGAATTTGCTAAACTTCTTATGATCCTATTGCATTCAGTTTTTGAAAACGGATTCTAATTTCCACGAAATCAACTAATTTTTTTCTAAATCTTTCGCAAAAGGGAGTATCACTCCCTCCCGCAGGCAGGGATCGTGCCCTCCCACCCAGAATTTTAGCCCCAGTTTTAGTTTTTGTTTTCCTTTTTTTCCAGTTACGATACTAATTTAATTTTATGGTAGTTTCGCAAATCTTGGTTCGTCGATTCTGAGACTTAGCAAAATAGAAATTAAAAGAAAAAAAAATCTAAGACGAAGTGAATATTTTCGGTGATTGCGGTTTGAAAAATTCTGAGAGAGTAAAGGGAAGTGTGCAACTGCCTTTACTTTTACCTGTTGCATACGTTGGCACCAACGATCACACATGTATTGCTTTTGAAGATTTTTTTGTTGATCTATAAAAAACAAATAAGCAAAAAAGAATTTTTTTCCAAACTTATGTTCACTATTGGCTT
Source organism: Uloborus diversus (assembly GCF_026930045.1). NCBI lineage: Eukaryota > Metazoa > Arthropoda > Arachnida > Araneae > Uloboridae > Uloborus > Uloborus diversus. The sequence continues at coordinate 178,862,010 of NC_072731.1, read as the reverse complement.
TATTATTATTATTATTTATTCGGCTTCTTTCGGACACATATTATTCCCACTCAATTCACCAGCAATGACATTCTGACTTGTCTGCATACGTTCAGTGTGTTATTCGGATTGGCGCAAAACATCCTCTTTAATTACGAAGGTGATATGGAAAAATTCTTGGTTAGAGAAGGCTCATCAGCTGCTAATTCTGCGACTAAATGTTCTGATACAGATAGGCCTGGAACTAGAAAGACCAAGTCGCTGAGTAGGCAGTACAGGGGAGTATACCTGGCGTTCGGTTTTTCGTGGATCGGAGATGTAAAATCACCAAGACCTGAGTGTTTCATTTTTAGGTAGAAACTTTTAAATGAAGCGATGATCCCTAGCAAATTAAAACGTCACCTGTCTACTAAACATCCTTCTTACCTAGGCAAAGACATCGGTTACTTCAAGCGATTGCAGGAAAAGAACTCGAAGCAAAGTTTCTTCATGAAAGCCAGCAAAAAAGTTTCTGAGAGGGCTCAAGAGGTTAGGCATAATGTTGCACGGTTAATTCCCAAAACGAAAAATGCACACACTATCGGTGAAACGCTTATTTTACCAGCATGCAAACAAGTCGTACGGGGAATGCTAGGATCCGGAGCAGAGAAGGAGGTGGTTCGAGTGCCACTTTCTGACGACACTATCAGGAGACAAATTGATGACATGTCGGGTGGCATAGAAGCAACATTGGTTGATAAATTACGAGTAGCTGGAAAATTTACATTTCAAGTTCATGAATCAACAAACATTGGAAGCTGTGCACAATTCATAGCTATTGTGTGCTTTGTTGATAAGGGACGCATTAAAGACCGTTATCTTTTTTGCAAAGGACTTCGTCAACGTGCATTCAGTGATGAGATATTCAGCTTTACAGATGAATATCCTTTGGCAAAATTGCACAAGTGTTTGCACTGACGGAGCTGCTGCAATGACAGGACCAATCATAGGGTTCCTGTCGAATGTGAAAAGTCGGCTTTGGCTAAGGTCGTGAAAATCGTGAATTTCATAAAATCGAGGCCACTTAATTCTCGCCTTTTCCCCGTACTTTGTGGAGAAATAGGAGCAGATTACCACCCCCCCTAACTTCTTCATACAGATATTCGCTTTCTTTCACGTGATAAGGTACTATCAAGAATTTTTGAAATGAGGGACGAGGTACGACAGTTTTTGATTTTAAAAAACGAAATGCAGTACGCCAGTTTGTTGCAAGACAAATGTTGGCTGGCAAAACTAGCGAACATAGATGACATTTTTGAACATCTTACCGAATTGAATCGGGAAATGCAAGGACAAGGAGAGAGAATTTGGTTACATGATGTGTGGACAAGCTAAACGAGTTCAAATAAAAAATTCAGCTGTGGAGAGAAGAAGTAGATCGTGGCTCATTGGACATGTTCAAACGGACCATCAACATGGTATGTGAAGGAAATGACATGGAAGAAAAACTGCTGAATGTGGTGGCAGAACATTTAGTCATACTTCAGGACAAGTCTAAGCACTATTTCAAGAACACTAACATAGAACAGTATGACTGGATTCGTGACCTATTCTCTTCATCTGCGGAGGCATCAGTTAAAGACCTTTCTTTGAAGTCGCATAAAGAATTTATGGACCTCAAAAGCGACCGTACTGGTCTTGCTATTGATGTACTACTACCATTTTCAGTTGCATATCTTTGCGAACTCAACTTCTCAGCCCTCACACTTACAAAAAACAGCAAGAAATCATCTCTAAAGAGCCGGGATCAAGAACTTCGTGTAGCTCTTTCCAGCATAGAACCGAACATCAAACGTCTTTCCTCCTCAAGGCAATCTCAAGAGTCTCATTAGTGTCATACAGAAGTTAGGTGCTTGGTTTTAATTTCTTGCTTGCTTCTTTCTTGAAACATTTTTGATAAATCGGTTAACTGCAGTGTGAACTTGAATGACATGTTTGACATAAATGCTTTGAAACACATCATGCATAATTTTCTGTAAAGTCTGATAGGTAGTTTTGTTGTTCATTATCAACCTCAATACATTCAAAATATTTCTACTTTCTAAATAAATTTAAATACACTACGTTAGTTATAGTTGTTCTATTCATATGAAAAAAGTCCCCCCCCATCTTTTTACTAGTGCATGATAAAAACACTTCTATATTACCATTGCGAAATTAAGTTCAGTGTGCCCCGTTGATCTAGAAATTTATTAAGTGTGCCGCAAAGTAAAAAAGGTTGATAAGCACTGAAACTAATCCACTTTGCCCTTACATTCCCCTACTTTTAGAGCATAAAACTTTTAATTTCATGCGTAATTAATCATTATTAATAACAATCAGGTTTACAGTTTCTAATACGCATCGCAAAGAAATCATGTTTTAAAGATGTATTTGCAGTCAACGGATGGACTTTTATCGTACCCTTTGAGAAGAAAATCAAGTTCTTATCGTCTCTCTTTATATCACAATTTTTAATAATTTCGCGGATTTTTTTTCCTTTGAGGTTTGAAAACTCCCAACTTATGATTAATGTTGGACGTATTCTTTGACGGTTACAGAATTTACAAAGGAAAGCTTAATAACAAAGACATAAAATAAAAATGTCTTCTCTTTATATCGAGAGCTTCTTTCAAAAATGTATGAAATATGTCTTTGTTTGCAAATGAAAAAAGAAAAGTGCGGGATATTATAGTTTTCATTTCTTCATCTCATCCCTTTTATTTACGCACATCGAAAGAAAACCGCAATTTTCAAGTACATGTATCATTGTTCGGAAGGAGGATTTTTTGTGGTACGGAAGAAAAGTTCTTTTAAGTTTTATAAAATGTATCACTCAGTGAAAGAAATAAGTGTTCTTTGGTATTCTTCTTGATATAATGTAAAGCTTAAATCCAATTAAAAAAAGGTAAGTAAAAACTTATAAAAGTTTTTCACTCAAGAGCATTATTTTGCTTTCAATACTTCCCGTAACAGGTGAAATAATGGCTGATTGTAGTTTAGGAATATGTAATTGAAAAATGACAGTGGGAAAAAAATCAGTGCTTTTGTAGGTTTAAAGGATGATTGCAATTTCAATCCTTGTGCAATGTGAAAAAACTTATAAGAATTACACTCATGCTTATCTTCTCACTCATAAATAAGTTTTTAAATAAGCATTAAACTAATAAAATTAAAATAAAAATTAAAAAATAATAATGAAAACAAAATGAAAATTAAAAAATAATAATAAAAGTAATATAAAAAAATAATAATAAAAGTGAATAATAAATTAGTAAAAAGATTAAATAAAAAATGTTGATTTTCTTAAAAAGTCGTGCAATTTGTAATTACTTAATTAGCGCGTATTTTGAGACAATCAACGCCATCTGTAAAGCAGTTAAACAGTCGTCTTAGGTGTTCCACTCACAGATAGTTCGAGTCAATTATAAGCTCCTCTATGCTTGTGTATGGTTCTAGCAGTCCTTGCATGTACAGTACATTGTATGAAAAAATCAAAACGCTCATGAAAAAAAATGAGCTACTAATGCGCTTAATTTCTGCCAACATCATATCTGACAAAAAAAAACCCAGAAAAGTTTCTCGTTAAAAGTTAGTTGTTCGAAGTTGAAAGTAGAAAAAAAAGCCCGCTAAAAGTCTAAAACAGAAAATTTGCGAAACTTTCATGATGGAAGAAATTATTTGACAGCAAAATTTCTTCGACCAGTACCTTAATAATAATCACTCTGTTTCTTTTAATATCAATGGAAAAACAAAAGAGAAATGCAAATGCGATTTAAAAAAAAAGGAAAACAGTATATATTCTCAGTCTTTTACTGCTATTGAAAAATAAAAGCAAATTTTACACTTTGATGCGTAAATATACTCTACAAAAGCTCCCACAACTTGAGAAAAAATCTAAATATATTGAAGTCGCCATATGGCCCATGAAAACCGGGCGTATAAAAAGGTACAAGTCACAAAACGCAGCGTTTCACATCTCGGTGAATATTTATCGTACTGATATCAATTTTCGCATTATTCTTATTTTTTTTTGTTTATGATTGTGACTAACCTAAATAAAACTTTAAGAATCTGATTGCGTATTTCTCCACTAAATTTTGTTGTCGCTTCAAGCTTTCACTATCTTAATTCTGCTTCTCATTTTGACCATTTTTGTAATTCGAAGTATGCATCTAGGATTAATGGTTGAACTAACGGTTGTCATCATATGAATCAGGGGCTTTTGTTTCGTGAAGGGTTTTACCAAACACATTTCTCGTGAAGTCTAGAAATCTATATGATCAAGAAAATTTGATTTCATTTGCATATTCTTTTGATTTTTAGTGCAATAATGATAATATGTTATGTACAGTCAACTCTCGATAACACGAGTAGTTCCAAGGGATCAGCTAAAGCGTTCGAGTTATTGGTAATTTGAGCTATGGGAAGTTTTCACAAGTCTCAAGAACTTGAAACCCAATGAAAACTTCAAGATAAAAGAATATTCGAGTTATAAACTTCGAGTTATCGGGATTTGAATGCATATATATATATATATATATATATATATATATATATATATATATATATATGTTATGTTATAATATTTTTATTTTGAATACAATACTTATTTAAATGAGCTAGTGATACTTTACAGGTATTAGCAAATATAAAAGATGACGTATCCATTAAATGAAAGAAAAAAATTCTTATATATACACTACATAATTTCCCCCCTTTTAAAATATTTGACGGCTTTTTTAAAGGAATAGATGCGTTTTCTATGTAATATCCTATAGGCGCATTCGATGTAATATACTATTTTTTCGAAATTTATAAAATATGCTTAATACAGAGTTAGATACTTTCAAATTTAAAGAATTTTTTGTTTGTTTTTGTGTTTGTTAGAGTCAGGTATTAAAATTTGAGGGAAAACGCTGTGTTTTGTAAGAAATGATGTTTGTAATAACTACAATAAAAATTAATTACTGTCGATAAAGCGCTGAGTTTTGAACGATTCTTCAAGAATAAATTTTTCAAGTGAAATCGGGAATAAAGTACAGTGAAACCTCCGAATAGCGGACAGTCAAGGGACTAGAAGTTTTGTCCGTTATTGGGAGGTTGTCCGCTATTAGGAGGAACTACTTAATTTACCTTTTTCAAAATGGGCTGTTGTTCTTTTTGTAGAACACAATCGAAACAATTGCGAAAGGTTTACTACATTTTACGTCAAGTGTAATCAATCTGTTTTTTCTTAATAAAGGTATACTGACAGCACACACTTGTCTTAAAAAGCATTTAATCAATTAAAGTAATCAGTTAAAACAGTTTGACATCTCTTTTTTGCATTACCAACGGCGGCGATTCGGCGGAGCAACCCCCCTCTCCCCCCCCTACACACTTTTTATGGTTAATTTATTTATTTTATCTCGAGTATCACTATTGCATGATTGACAGTTGGCAATATGACCTTGAATATGGGCAAATCTTTTTCATATCTAAAAATTAAACAACCCAATGAAACCACGGCGCCATAAAGCCGACAACAACCGGCGCCGGTCTTCTCAATTGCATCTCCCGAGAGCCCAGTTAGAAAAAGCGCCCAGTTTCCTCTTTTTTATCTTAACTTTTGAATAGTTATTGTGTACAAAATTCATTAAAATCTTAAGAAAAACGTACGTTAATTGTTAGACTGACATCAGTTTTCACTTATCTGCTTCAATACTCTCAAAACTAGCCGTTACAAAATTATGACTTTTTTTTTCTTTTTCATTTTTTGCTGCCCGCAACAAGCACCATGCCTTTTAGTTCTTTTTTTTCTGTCCCCAACTTTTAAGCTCCAATCGCTGCCTCTGCCCATTACCACCCTTTTAATTCCAAGAAACAGTGATAAGGAAATGACGGGGGGGGGGGGGGGCGGAATATCAGTTGGGGAGGATGAAAAGCTTTGTAAGGCAAGCAGTTACTAAGATATTCTGTGAAAAGAAAAAAAACCCAGAAGTGCTACGTTCGCAAGGAAAATTTTTTGTGAAATAACTGTCCGTTATTCGGAGTGTCCGTTATTCAGAGTGAATTACGTGGAATGGCCTATATTGAGGGACTGGGACTTGCAAAAATGTCCGTTAATTAGAGGTGTCCGTTATTCGGGAGTGTCCGTTAAGGGAGGTTTCACTGTATAAATAAACAAAAAATGAAATAATAATAATAATTTGTCCAGCAAAGTCTAATAAAAAGCATTTTTTGTTATAGTTTTGAAACTATTCGGAGAAAGTTTGAACCCTAAAATCTCACATCTTAATTACAGCCATGATATGAATATTATTTACATTCTCTACATTTACTTCAGAAGAACTTTCATCAATTTCGTCAGCTAACAGTCCAAAATGTTCTTATTTGTGTTAAGAGTTACCAAATAAATGATTTATTAATAAATGTACTTAATTTGAAAATAAGAATTTTTTCATGAAGCTTAAGTCAATTACAATAACGCTTCCGAAATAATCAAAAACTATTTTCTATCTGGAATGTTTCCAAAGAGTAAAAAAGCATCAACTATTGCGACAAAACTAAAACAATCTTCTAACGTTTAAAAACAAAACAATAAAAGAGAATTATGAATAACCGCTTCTGCTTCACAGGCAAAACTTTCAGAAATGAGAAAAAAAAAAACTCATTAAAGGAAAGAATTCTCAACAAACGCATTGTTTAAGAAAAATTTCGAAACAAAGCAAATAAAACTCGTGTTTTCTGATGGGAAATTATTTTTCAGCAGTGTAAACAAATTCATTTGTATCCGTTTGCACGCATTCTAAGAGAATTATAGATAATTGAATAAGATTTGCTCTTTGTTGATTTGTAAGTTTTAAAACATTAAATATCAAGAATTATATTAAGGGAATGCTTTTAAATTTTTTGATATTTAACAGGAATCGTTTTCGTCTTCAATTAAATAGAGTTTACACGAATTAATGCAGCCTGTAATTGCTGGTGACAAAATTTATTTCCCCTGAAATGTTAGTGAAGTTGTTTTTAAATCTTTGTTTTTTACTTTCTAAATTAAAATTAGGTTTCAAGATGTAAGAATGCATGACATTCTTTGTCACGTTTTTCTACTTTCTGTTATTGAGATTTAATGTACTGTGGGTTAGAGACGTACCGAGTAGCACTTTGGCCGAGTTGCCGAGTACCGAGTACTCGGCCTTTCACTACTCGGCCGAGTACCGAGTTACCGAGTACTCAGCCTTTCACTACTCGGCCGAGTTACCAAGTACCAATTATGTTTTAAGACGAACCACCGACACACATGTGATAAATTTTGAACTTATTGGAATAGTAGTATAGACCTCCTTGTCCATATAATAGTTTTTAAAACTAAATTCCTGCTGAAATTTAATTATGCATTATATAAACAATTTTGTTTATGTCAAAAATTTTACAAAAAAATTATTTTAAAAATTAAAGATAAATAGATAAAAGGTATGATTAATCAAGTTGGAATTAAAACAAATTACAGTAAACTCTCTCTAATGCAAACACTAACAGGACAATTTTTTTTTGTCCGCAATAGAGAGGTGTTCGCAGGACAGGGGTTTAATAATGTTATTTGCATTGGAACTGGGGAATTAAAAATAGTCCGCATAAGAGGGGTGTCCGTTAGGAGGGGTTTCACAATTATTGTTCTAGTCCGCCAAACATAAATATTTTTTAAAAGATAAAACAAATGTGCAGGAACACTGCAGACACGTGTTTCTGCCCCCCCCCCCCCCGTTACAAGGAACGTCTTTTTCAGTGCCATAACATGTGAGCTAAAGAATGTAAAGACATTCGACAAAAAAATCTGACTTTTGTCGGATGCTTTTAAATCCACGAGCTTCCATTTTGTGCATTGAAAAAAGAATTCCTTGTAGTGCCAAAACAAGTGTCTGCAGTGTTCCTGCACTGTGCTTTTAACGTTGTTTTATTTCCTTTAATTTTTTAAGCAAAGGTATTTTTACATTTTTTATAACTAATTTTTGTTTCTAGCAAAAATTCATTTTTAATATAAAAATTCCATATTTTCTATACTTACCTTTTTTGCATAATTTTTAATGAACAAGTTTTATTAACTTTGGTTACATTAAAATAAAGATTTATTCCATTGAAGCATGACAAACTTCATTATTCTCAAAATTTAAATTTGACTTATAAATTTTAATTGTAAATGATTGCAGAATATAATGCTTGCTCTTTTTTTTAAAATAAATTTTAGTATCTGTCTTGGACAATATTCAATTTTTTGCAACTACTCGGTATTGGCCGAGTATCTGATCAGAATTTGGCCGAGTACTGAGTACTCGGCAAATTGGCCGAGTACCGAGCAGTTACCGAGTCCTCGGTACGCCTCTACTGTGGGTCGCTAAATTGATGTGGACACTCAAAATATTCTGCGATTTCCCATTTTACGTATATTTCACGTGATTACTAGTGGTTCAAATGGCGCAAAACTTTATTTTAGTATGCTAATTGATTTTACTTCCTGTATTTAACTATTAATTTTTAGTTTTAAATGTACATTTTTTTTGAAATGATTATATGTTTGATTTCAGTACCAAAATTCGAAAAATTTAGAAATTACTTAAGTACGAGATTCCAACTCCACTTTTCTGTTGGTTCCAAACCCTAGCCTTCCAAGAGATTCCCGTCCTTGCAGTTAGCCAATAAGCTAAACAGCTATAATTCGAGGCACAGATCTTCCTTCAAAGAAAAATAAAAAACAAGAACGATTCTATTCCTTACAGATCAATCCCAAAATGACATAGCGTAAATCTCAGGTGTTTCTTCATCAGTTGTTAACAAAGTATAACTTAACTTCTATGTATATTTCACAATTTCAACGAAACGAAAATTAATTTGTGACAGGACAAACTTTACTACAGCATGATCTGGCAAGATGATTTAAAATATTTGTTTACAAAATGGACAAAGATTTACTACAAAACTAATCCAATTCGTTTAAAATATTTGAATTGCTGCTTCAAAACGAATCATCCGAGGACAGCCGGCAGAAGAAAAGTTGTTAGGGCATCTTTCTGTAAAAGAAAACAAAACTTACTGAGGCAATGAAGAAAAAACGTCTTGTCTGGGCTTTAGCGCATTAGCACATGGTTTTTAAGGACAGAAACGAAGTGAGTTGCTCATACGCATTCTCATTCAATTTTCACTCATTTTTAAGTACTAATACTATACTTCTCATTAGCCTAACTTATTCTTCTTTATTATTTACTTTTGCTTCACTGCAAAGTACCTATATGCCATCCTTTTCGTTTATTTTGTTATGTTTTGATGATATTGCTTATGGATCATTCTCCAGAAAACGTAACTTTTAAACGCAAATATTTTTAAATTTCGAAACATTTGTTTTCTGTTTTTTCATTCTTACATGAAAGTGTTACTTACTGGAAGTAATCATAAACAACGGCCCAGCTAAGTTCCAATTATTTTACTCATAATTTAAAAAAATTAAAAAATGCCTTATTAACGGAAATAAAAAAAGAAAAAACTTTTAATATTTAAAAATTGAGGCCAATTTAATATCAAAGTAGTAATTTTGTTAATTGGAGGGGGGGGGGGGGGGTGTGTGCAAACAATCGAGCTATTTTAATGAATAGTGGGAATATAGTATTAAGCTCTCTTAACTAAATTACGGCTTAATTAGTAGTTTCAAATGTATGCTAAAAAAAGAATTTAATAAATTTGAGGATATACTGGCAATTTCTAATTTTGGTAGAATGCCTATTATTGATGTTTTTTCCCTTAACTATTTATTTTCACCTCAGAAATAATGAAATTGATAAAATTTGTCACGGAGGTGAGATTTACGGAGTTAAGGAATTTTCCATTAATATACTCCTAATAGACTATTCAGAGATGTGAAACGCAATTACTAACTAGTATGTTGTGGCCATCACGAAACTTTCTTCTATATTTTTCTTTTTTTTTCTGATCCCTCCCCATGCTTGACGAGGAAGCAATATTCCCAACAAAAACAAAATTACACATGCAAAAACTTGACGACCATCCCAATGTCTGAATTATTGCAAGAGCAAAGCAAAGAGCGAAAATTGAAAGTTATTTTAAAAGCCTTGCTTGAATTAATTACAAATATTTTATTTGTTAACAAACATAAAATGGCAACAGTTAAAATTTTTAAATCATTGAGATAATATTTCCGATCATTTCCATACAATTAAAATCACGAGAAATACGCAGACGATAATCTATTACGATTCATCTTTCTTATTGTTGCATTAATAAAGCTATTTTTGTTCGCAAAAAAAAAAAAAAAAAAAAAAAAAAATCAACACCTCTTGGAGCGATTGGCGTCAAAATTGAACCAAAGCCTGTTTACATATGGATTCACATATATTCCAAATTTCAACCAGAACGTAGCAATACTTCTTGAGATAGGGCACTCACAATGGAAAAAAAAAGAACGGGCGATTGCGCTACCCCCTTTTTAGCTGTTGACACCAAAATGAAATCAGCTTTTATACCCACTAAGGGCTACTTGCCGATAAATTTTTCTTTCATTCCGTTCATTATTTCTTGAGATACATCAGTCACAATTGACGACAAAAAACGTTCTATAGCTCAACCCCCGATTGAGTTATTGACACCAAAATTGAATCAGCACCTGTTCCTGTTAATGGCAACATATGGACCAAATTTTTGTTTGATTCCGCCAGTTACTTCCCGAGGAATAGCAAGCACGCGTAACTCAAAAAACGTCCCATTGCTCCACCCCCCTAGGAGGAATTCGCGCCAAAAACCAATGGGCACAAGTTCACATAGGGGTACATATGTGTACCAAATTTCGTTTGATTTCATGCGGTAGTTTTTGCTGTAGAGCGGCCACAAAAAACTGGTCACATACAGACGTGACACACACACATACACACACACACACACATACACACACACAGACAGACAGACATTTTCCAAAAATAGTCGAAATGGACTCAGCACACCTCAAAACGTTCGAATCCGTCAAAATTCGAAATTCGAAAATTTGCTCGAATCCAATACTTTCTTCTATGTATTAGATATAGAAGAAAGTAAAAATGTATTTTCTCTTTTCTTTCCTATGTAAAATTTACAGTATTTTTTTCACTGTAATAAAAATGACAACAGCAATTAGAGACTCAAAAAAGAAAAAAAGTTTGTCAACAGCTGAATAGTTAAATGTATCAAAGCTGCTTAAATAGGCCTCCAAAATTTTTAACATTTTTTTCAGTCGATTTTTTTGGTCAAGAAATACATTTTTTAAAACTATTTTCTGTGAATGATAGTTTTTTCCACAATAACTATTTTCAGCAAAAATATTACAAATATTTATTTACACAACTAATTTCACTCTGCATTTTAGTAGCGTATTTTTTTAATCACGTTGCTTATTACTGAGTTTTTTAAAAAAAAAAGTAATAAAAGCGAAAACGTTGGAACTGCGGCATTTAAACTTTAATTGATGACTTGTTTTGAAACGTTTCGTTCTATCAAAGGACCCGAATTTCTTCCTTCTTGCCTTGAATGATTGCCAAAATCTTTTTCAACTGATGCCAAGGAGAAGCTGCATATGAAAACAGCATTCAACTCCTAAAACCTTGTTGCGCGGGAAACTAAATTTAATTTTCTATGAATCAAAATTGTTCCTAAAAGTTTTCGTTCCCTGCCTTGAACAGCTGCATTTCATTATCCTGAAGTTTAAAAAGTTTAGTCCCATCATCGCTTCGTGTTAAAAACTAAGTTTCTTCATCGTTTTTCTGGAACCAATTTTCTCTCGCACTTTTTTTTTTTTTTTTTTGACGGGAAATGAAGATTGTCATCTATCAGTTTCAGAAGTCAAACACTACTGTTTTTTCTTTCATTAAATCAATGAATGGCAATAATTTGTATTCATTGTTTCTGCATAGAACTACATTCGTAGCCGATTCTAACTCATTTTCGACATTCCTAAGGAAATTGAGAGAGATGATTAATTGTACGTCAAAAGAAAGTCTTAAGAATTCAGTAGTTACTTTTTAAAATAAATAATTGAAAATGAACTTTTTGATTTTTATATGAGGTATAGTGCGAAACAAAGGGATGTTCGTGTCGAAATTAAAAATTTGGAGATGACCATCACAAATGGCCGATGAACCTCTCCTCTGTTTTGGGGCAAGATATAGCCCCGTTAGGTCCTGCTACACAGCATGATTTAGAAAAACTTTTCAATGAAAATCTAGCAAGGACCGGGGCTTTAAACGCGTTTTACTCAAAACTTGAAAATGTCAATGCGAAAGACTGATATTGGAGAAGATCGACTTCCACCGGAGAATGTCAACACATACCAAATACGTTAGTGAAAGAACAAATATTTTCTTTCTATTCTTGTACTTTCGGATCATTACCAGTGTATGTCGACGAGCACAAGTATCAATCCGGTGGAGATCAGAAAGAGAAGCAGAGGTACGAGGGCTGTTTATTTTTTTTAAATAGATTTTTTATTTATTTTATTATTTTTTTAATTTCCGATAACTGTTAATGAGTATGAGAAAAATAATTTTACTGCCAAAAGTAATATGTAAGAAAGGTTACTTCTCTTCATATTGACCTTGACGATTGTGACATTTTTTTAATCTGAAGAAGCTTTGAAATAGCCTCACCATAAACTATTGCCATCAATGAGTTGAAGCGATTTGAAGCGAGTTGTTTGAGCACTTGGTCATTTAGAAAGCTTTTGTTCCCTCCTCCCTTTCTGTCATTAATAATTCACCTGTGATGAACCTTTGATTTTACTTAACCGCTTGGTCAGATTTTTTAAACTAAATACTTAATTTTAAACAACAAAAATAGTTAAACAATTTAGTACTTCGTCTTTTAAAAACTAGGAGTTTTCCAAAAATTCTGTAACTACTAATAATTTTTATCGTTAAATTTAAGTTTATAGTAAGTAAAGAAATAAGTAAATCATTCGAATAAAAACAAAATTAGTCATCCAAAGCTTGCGCATATTTCAAAATAACTTCCATTATTTGAAATGATTGCAACATTATTATCCGGATATAAGAGGATTAAAATTAAAAAATCGGTTTACCACGGAAATTCATTGATTTTCATATTATTTTACCGTTCTAAAAATCATTTCAGATCATTTTTTACGCATGGTATCGGCTTGAATCAAGTCGAATACAAATGGTTTAAAATTTTCGAGTGCGTTTGGAAAAATGACGCGTGCGCAAATTCTCAACCAAAAAACATAAAAATATAGAAAATTTCAAAATTATTATAAACACATAACTGAAGTATCCAAGTGGTAGAATATCAAAGTAGACGAAAACGAGCGAGTTTTATTGAGGCGGATGAAATCAGAATTTGAAATGCATACAAAATTGGGGTTGAAGCTTAAAAACGATAAAAATGGCTAAAATGCTCAAATTGAACACCTATTTCATAAAATTTAGTAAGTATGTATGTTCTTGACCCTAAAACCCATAAAAATCGTCAGTTTTCATGACTTTTGAGCATTTTTTGCTGAAAATATGGACTTTCCTTGGCAAATTTCGATCGTAATCAAAATCCCTGACTTCTTATGATGTTCAACGACTTTCCAGGTGCACGTATACCGTGCGCATACGTTATTAACAAGTATCGGGAAATTATTCTTTTACAACTTTTTCTTTTGTGCACGGCACAGTAGAATTCGAATGCCTTGTTCCGTTCTATTCTTAAATTTAGTTCCGAAAAAGGAGGGAGAGGTTTTGATGCTGATATATTAACACTATGCCGTCCTCACGTTTAACCGGGATTCTTTAGGTTGACATCTGCAGATCATTTCGCTTATTGCTGGTGGTTTTTCCCGATAGTTTTCGCGAGTAATAAGCATGTTGTTACCGGCATGTACAAGTTAGTTTTTGGCTAGACACAAATAGGGGTTAGCGGCATTTGCCTGATAGTTTTTACCCGCATTTGTCAAATGTTTTTCACGGGACACAACGTGGTCGTGGTGTCACCAGCCGAATCTAGGTAGTGTTTCCTGGTACGCAACGTAGTGTCACTTAACTTATAACTTTCGCGGGAGATGAGAACGTAGTTTCACTCGGATTTTCACAATAGTTTTCACGGAACATCAATGCGATTTCTCCGGTATTTACATAATAGTTTTCACGAGACACCAACGTGTTGACACTGGCATTTGCCTGATAGTTTTCTTCGGAGAACAGAATAACTAAACACAGCAGTCGCGAAGTTGAACATTGTGCTTTCTCATGACATTTTTCACGATCAACCTAAACAATTAATCTATATTTTTTCATGACTCATATAATAAAAAAAAAAAAAACAACACACTTTTTGATTTAACTGAGTTGAAAACAAAAGACGTGCGAATTCTTGTATGATTGGATGTAAACAAATGGATTATTTCCTGAGATTAACTTGTTTTTTGAAAATAAGTCATCTTGCCTCTTTTATTGGATGCTCACTTTGTTCTCGAAAAGAAGTAGAATAAATACAAAAGCAAAAAAATTATTACTTTTCTCGTTTTAATTCGACAAAGATAATGAGTATGATTAAATTCCTTAATATTATTTAAGTTCATCTTTATTTTTTTTCTGTGCAAAAATTTCAGTTTTAAATACCAATTTTAAGTAGATAATTTATGAGTTTTCTTTCGGTAGAATATTTTGAAAGAATTAAAAAAATTTCGTCGTCATAAAAGATTATATATTAAAAATAAATAAATAAATAAAAAAAAAACTTATGATCTTTTGTATCATTTATCGTTTGTAATTAAAGTTTCCTTATTGCTGATTAATTTTAAAACGTGTTCTGGGATTTTCCGTTTTGTTCTATTTTATGTACCTTTTTTAGTAGTACAAACTTTATTTTATATGCGAGTAAGTTTTATAAAAAGTTACAAAAATTAAAACTTATTCATTGCAACTAATTAGCTCGGTTATTTATAAGAAAAATGCTCCAGGATAAGACAATAGATTGAGACTCGACACTTTTATAGAGCTTTACTTTTGATTTGCTTAACACCTTCAGGGAAAGTGATACAGTTCAGGATAATCATGACTTTGCAAACCACGCCATATTTTAGCAGTTTAAAGTTTGGACGGGAAAAAAGAAATTAACAGTGCTTTGGATTTTTTCTTTGATTTTCATTACAGGTTGTATTCCTATCGACCTCATGTATACGTATATAACCCTAATTTGATGCAACCTATTTCATTATTAAAAATTAGTATTAAACTTACGATATTTAATGAAACAGAAATCAATTTTTACAAAGTTCTTTAAATCGTCTGGATAGACCTGGTTGGATAAAACAAAAACTCTCGCTTAAGTACATGAATAATCACTTTACGGTTTGACAAATCAGATGCCATTCTACTAACCTTGTTTGAAGGAACGAAAATAGTGATTTAAACTGAAGCTTTGGCGCAAATAAATCGAATTTTCTTTAGTGCTTTAACAACATCAATTTGCATGGAAAGGCAATTTGGTTTTCGAATCTAATCAAAAGGGATTCCAACAACCGTTATAGTTGAAGAATATTTTTTCGTGTAACTTTGAAACTTCGTAATAAAATTATTTTTCGCTGGTTGACTTTATATTAATTTTTTATTTTCATTCTGAAGAAGGGATTTGGAACAAAAAACAGAGGTAACCACGTTCCCATTATATCAATTAAAAGCCTAGAAGGGGAAAAAGTGAATGAACTGGTCTCTAGATTTTTTTCATTTGATGAGCACATCAAACACAAGTTGATTCTGAAAGTGAAAATACTTCTTCTAAAATAAATATTTCTTGGGAAAGAAACTGACTGCATCTTTAACATAATAAAAATAACACACATCCACAAGATTTTTGTTTCCGGCTGCTAAGTATTACATTGTGGTTTGTTTTATGTTTGTTTCCAGTAAAGGGAAAAATAATTATTTTGATCAAAGTTTGTTTTTGTAGATACTAGAGAACTTTCTTGAATTCCTAAGTGAAATACAGCATTTTTTTTTAAAAGTGTCAAGTAGAAATTTTTTTTGCTGAACATTAGTGCTTTTAATTTAAATATAATATAATAAATAATAGCACATAAACGTAAAATAATAAAAGCTCAAAAATGAATAATTTTGGTGATTTTGTTATGTTTTTATGGTCTGTCTCAAATTAAACCCTAAATATAATCTCCCATCATATTCTCATTATTCTGCCCTTGGTGATATTTTTCACTTGGTGAAAACGCTCTCCTGGCTCCTCTGAGTAGGCACCCATATTATCTTTAAATTGGTTTAGGTGAGCGGTGTAGCATATTAAGTTTATGAGACACTTCTACTGTCTCGAATTTTAAAGTTTTCAAGCATATTTTCAATCAATTTTTGATAGTTGTTTTCTCTGTTGTTTCCGAAAAAAAAAAAAAAAACATTCACTACTGCTTTAAGACTCTCCCAAGCTTGTTTTCCATTAGGATTGAGTAATTGTGTGAACTCATCACTGGTCATTGTTATTTTTTTATTTGTGGTTCAACGAAAATACCCAATTTTACTTTGGCTTCAGGTAATTTGGGAAAGAATTTCTTTAAATATTCAAAAGCTTTAGATTTTTAATCCAGAGTTTTCAAATTGCTTCATTTACGCCTGATTTTATATGTAATGGTGGCATCAGTATATTCTTAGGGTCTACACTTGGTTATAATTTGACATTATGTTTCCCTATCAGAAATTCGACTCGATCAGGCCATATACGTTGTTGGTAATGTACTGAATTTGCTCTGCAATGGTGACAAGGGATAATTAGTATACCCGCCTTGGATTCTCACAAGAAAACTAACCATCTTAAAATCTCCTATTACTGGCCAATCATATTCTGTATATTTTAGTTTCTCTAGTGTCGTTTTAACCCTATCGTAAATTTGCTTGCACATTACAGAATGTGCTAAGGGAAGAGTGGGTAATTGGTTTCCGTTGTGAAGAAGGACTGGTTTTAAGATTTTTTCCGAGCTATCGATGAAAAGTCGCCAGTCAGAATATATGATGCATGGTATTCCAATGTCCTAGAACAAACCCATCACGTTATTATAGTAGCAAAGTCCATCTTCTTTGGTAAAAAAAAAAAACACACAAAAAGAATTCATGACAATCTCTTTGATCAGTTATTTTCATGTAATTTTCAAGCAAGTTCCATTGTTTTAATCGGGAACCTAAAGCCTGCTTTATTCTTGGGCAGTTTCAGGTCTCGTACTAAATCATTGAACTCTGTGGAGCTGATGATTGGGGTCCTAGTGTTGACGCTATCAAATTTCTCCAAGAATATTTTCTTTCATTTTAGGAGGGGGAGGGGGGGGGGGGGGCTAAAACGAGGTCGTGCCCCTGTTCGGAATGGCTTAGTTACGTTCCTGAGCAGAGGATAAATTTGCAAGAAGCAGGTTCGAAAATCAATTATTTTTTTTTCCTTATGCTAATCAGTTAAAACTCCAAAACACACTTTTAGACGTAAAACAGGGAAAAACAAACTTTAAAAGTTATGGAGGGATATTTTGGTGTTTGTCGATGTATAGTGTCAGAATTCATGCATTAAAACAGGAACACAGAAAAAGAAAATGTTTTTTTGTTGACCTGTGTAATTTTCAGATTCTTTTAATTTGTAGAAGAAGACATGTGGCGATTTTCTAATAAATGACCGAGTTTCTGGACAATGTTTTCAAATTATGAAAATTTTGTGTAATTAGCGTATATATAGCTAACATATTTGAGCAAAATGAAGAATAAGGTAAATTACAAGTCTACATATATTTTCGTAACAATTGTTGCTTTGAATAAAACATTAAATTTTATGTTTAAACATGCTTAAATGTACTCTGTTGGAAAAGTGCTCATACTGTTTTTAAAGACCTTTTTATACGACTTTTTTTTTTTCAATTGTTAAAACTTTCATTAGCTAGCCATGTTTTCTGAGAATTTTTACCCGCACGAAGAATGTCACATAATTTTGTAATGTTATCTTCTTTCGCAAATAAAGTGAACATTTTTGTTTTTGTGTTGATGAAAGTAATTTAGCAGAAAGCAAATTTTGAAAACGGTTTACCCGACGCATTAGAGAAAGCGTAGAGTTGCAAAACATAGGACACCAGCTGGTGGAAAAGTTTCTTTAATTTCACTTTTAATGTGCAAGAAAACCTAAAATTTAATTTAAGCTCAAAATTATGTACATTAGAGTTTTCTAAATTGTTTTCTGCTGGCTTTTCTGTTTTTTAAGATATTTTTTCTCTTAGTTTATTTCTGTTACCAATTCTGAGTATTCTTCGAAATTATCGCTTGGATAAGTCGAAGTTGCAGAGAAAGCAAAGAAAAGGAAAAAAATCGAGTTATCGAAACTTTGACTCATTGGAAATAAGTCAAAGTTATACTATGTAACTATACCGGAACAACTATAACTATATAACTATACCGGAGTGTTCCGTTTTAACCTGCAAGACCTTAATTTTCGCAACTGTTAGTCCTAGATGTATACTTCCGATTGCAAAAATGTGCCAAATCAGATGCAGAGTTAAATTGAAAGTTTGAAGTAAAAATAAAAATTAATAAAAAAAATACAAAATTTACCTTTTTATGAGGGCTCCAGGTCCCCTAACTTATATTTACTGCAATAATCTCCATCGAAAAATAATTCCAACAAAAAAAAGTTTGAAATTAGTACGACCAATATTCACCAAGATATGAAACGCAGCGTTTTTTGATTTACACCACTTTTCACTCGCCTTCAATTACACCTTTTGGGGGAGAATATAGCAGTTGGCAAGTGTTTAAAATTATATGTCTGCATTGAGTGTGGTTTTTCAAATTGTTCGCGATTTGGTAGTGTGTTTTTGCGTGTCACGGCATAACATTTTCATTTATTTTGAGTAGCAATGAAAAATATAAGTATTTTGTTTTTCTTACTTTGACGACCTGTCATTTTTTTTGAAAGGGGCGATAAGTTCTAATCTCATCTTCTGTACGGTCCATTAAAACTTAAAACTGGAACATCTCCTAGAGTTTTTGTCGCAGAACTGTCACGTTTTTTTGTGTAAGTAGTAGTTTTTAACGGAGATTATTTCTTTAAGTATTAGTTAGGGGACCTAGGGCCCGTATAAAATATTAAATTTTGTATTCTTTGACTCATTTTTATTTTTGCTTCAAACTTTCAGTATCTTAACTCTTCATCTGATTTTGATGATTTTTGCAATTGGAAGTATGCATCTAGGACTAACGGTTACGAAAATAAAGGTCTTGCTGTTTAAAACGGAACACCCTGCATATAATTATAGATACTAAGACTGAAACTCACTAAATTTATAATATGAGCAATTTATAATAGAAAAATGTATCAAAGATATTATATATCTACTTGACATAATTAACATGTTATATAATTACTATCTAAATTCAAAAGTTTGTACAGGTTGAAAAACAAATTAAATTTTTATGCTGAAATATAAGTTTTTACTTACCAAAGAAAAAAGAAGCTATTTAATAAAATTATCTATAAACATGGAGTTGGGAACATTCGGACGGGAGTCTACGAAAACACTCAGTTTATCTGCTGCTCTTCTAATATCTTGAATAGAAGGTAATTTTACAGCTGGCTCAAGTTCTTACTTCTCTTTAACACCAGAAAGGTTTTCGTTGCTTTTATTTATGCACGATAAAATATTTTCATTAGTTGGTTACTCTGTGACTTAAATTCCGTCATCAACTGCAACAAAATCCATAAAATCTGTGTTTGAGTGAATGTTCATTTTTCTTTGTAAGAGAGCTCCACTCTATTTCTATTTCTATTCAAGAGTCACAACTGACTACAACTGTATTTATGTCGAGGTCTGCATACTAGTGCCTTGCCTCCATTATTTTATATACCGATAGATGGCAGCACCATCACCGGATCGAACAGTTAATGAGAATTTAGAACTAGTCCAAGAGCTAATAGCTACCTGGTACTAGCACCCCCAGAGGTATCGTTTCACTTGGAGGACATTGAGACCACGAGCATATTTAACGTCGCCCAGTCCCCTTTAATGACGACGGTGGGTCTTCGACCAGCGGGGATCGAACCCGAGCCCCTCCGGCCCCGAGTCCAATGCCCTACCGATCAGGCTACCACGGCCAGAGCTCCACTCAATTAGTAAATTTATGTCGAAGATTTTTTAGACTCACTTCGTCCTGACACCTTTCGGTGCTTTTCTTTTTGTTCATACTAACTGGAGGGGGGGGGGGGATAGAGGGTGGCGACTTCGACTTTGAACTCGAAGAAATTCTAACGATGATCATGAAATAAAGTTCGGCTCATCAAATACTTCGGCTCAACGAAGTTCGACTTATCGAAAAGAAATAGCTTTAATTCCCCGTTCAGTTACGCGGGAATAAAGATTTACTTCGGCTTATCGCAGTTCAATTAACCGAAGTTACACTGCATATCGTAAACAGTGATTTTTAACAGGTGGACCAGCAGATGGCAGTGACGAGCCACCGGTAGGTACAAAATTTTCACCGGCCTTCAGAGATTTTTTGTTCATTCAAGTAAAAAAAAAAATAATAATCCAATATGACATCTTTTACAAAAAATTTATGATTAATTTTTGTATTTTTCTGTGATGTTTCAGCAATGTTTATTTCTTCAGTATAATTATTACAATAAATACTTATCTTATTCTTAACATTTAAATACTTTTTGTAACAGTTCTTCACCACCAAGTAAAGCTTTATTTATGTATTTATTTTATTATTTTTACATTTTGTGGAAAAAAAAGAAAGTCGTTTGCGATTTTTTTTACGAGTATTTAACTGTCCTCGAGTCGATTTTATTTTACAAAAAAGAAAAAAGAAAAGAAAAGAAACAAATAAAAGTGAGAAAATAGGCGAAAAACCTTCCCGATCCGTAAAAAAATTCACGTGTTTTTTAACATTTGCAATGCAATTAAAGAAGAAGAAGAAAAAAAAAATCACCGTTCTACGAATTTTTTTTATCAAAAGCTCTTGCCGGTCCGCGGGTCAAAAAAGGTTGAGAAACGCTGGTACAGAATATGTTTATTTTATGTAGAGTCGATGTCTATCAGGCGATGATAATCTGGTAGAGTCAAAGTAATAATTTCTGAACTGAAATTATAAATTTAAAATTGAATGAAAATTGTGTGCACCTGCACATGTTTCGCAGTTGAAAGGAATTCATTTTTTCAGCCCACTGAAATATAGTTGAATGAAACACTTTGATCTGCGTTAACGAAGTAGAATAACACTGTTAATGGAGTAGCACGGCATTCTCTTTTTTTGAGTTTATTTGAAATGGAACTATATTATGAAAAATATAATGAGTGTAAAAATTAAGATGCATGACGATTGCCATTTTCCTCTATACTAGTTATCAGAGATATCGCTAGGTTTTTTTCTCTCAAGGACTTGAACTGCTTCTTGAGA
Organism: Uloborus diversus; assembly: GCF_026930045.1. Classification (NCBI taxonomy): domain Eukaryota; kingdom Metazoa; phylum Arthropoda; class Arachnida; order Araneae; family Uloboridae; genus Uloborus; species Uloborus diversus. The sequence goes on along the minus strand of NC_072731.1, from coordinate 178,840,567 downwards.
GAAGTGTGATTTACGTTGGAGAAGTAAAAGATATGTAAATAGTGAAGATCATTAGAGTGATCCATTGCATTAAAAACAAACTTTCTAAGGATGAAGAGGAAAATGACAGCGAAGGAAAATATGCTATGTAGAGGAATATGTAGTTAAATGAAGTGGTAAAATATTTAATCTGCTTTTAGCGCCATCTATCTGGTAATATTTCAGCTATGTAAAAATGACTGAAAATAAAACAATATGATAAAACAAGCAATTTTATCATACTGATGCTCATATTGTAATATTTTGTTGTAGGTCAAAAGTAATTTTTGTTATTATAAAGTGGTAAAGTTCTTTTTATAGACAATTTAACTTTTAATATGTTACACTTTTAATACAATAATTTTTTTTTAACTGTCTTTAGATAAATTTCGATATTATCCTCTAAGTTAAAAAAAATAAATTCGTTTAGTTAAATAAACTATTGCAAAAAAAAAAAAAAAAAAATCACACTTGATTTGCTGTTTTTTGCTTTATGCTATTTTTAAATACTAAATATTGTGACTCAACTATTTCCTTTTAAACGAGACGGACTAAGTGTGTTACCTCATTTAAAGTTCACTTATATTGCATTTTGTTTTAAAACAAATTTTCCAATATTTTCAAGAATAATAACTTAGTTCTCTTTTTGCATTTCAACAGAAAAATGCAGCAGTTTGATCCTTCAGATCATACATTTACATTGCAAAATTTCTTACAGCACAATTTCGAATTCCAAGCATTACTCTTGTTTTGTCCACCGTTTATGTACACTACAATAAGAAAAACTACTGATTTGGTGACAACGTGAACTTGATTATTTAATCATGTACCCGTTTATATGTAGTGGTTCAATCAAAAAACAAATTTCTTGCTCGTAAGAATAAGTTGCTTTTAATCACTGCTAACGTCACATACTGCTGAGACAAGAAATAGTTTCTTTTTTTCCGTTCAGACACAGATGGTATATTTTTAATATCGCCGCAGAAGAATTTTTCCCCCAATTGTTGTTTAGAGATTTCATTTTTTTACGTAATTCATGTTTTTGCTGCAACAGCTGGGAAATTATTGACAGTAGTTGTTTGAAGGTAATTATTGATTTAGTTTGCAACGCATAACGATCATAATATAACGGCTTATAGTAGCGCTCCAAACTTTAAGAATTGGAACGAAAGCTTGAAGATTTTAATCTGTGTATTTATGATAGAACGAAAAGTTGTTTTAATTTTGCAGCTCCATTTTCTTGACATGAAGAAACGATTTCTTGTAGGTCTGAAACTCGGAATGAAAATTTAGAAGTACTTTACGTTCGAATTACTAGCGCGTACACTTGGTTCAGTATACACCGTCTTAGTACATCATAGTACTTAGTATCTCTTATTTGAAAGACAAGCTTAAAATAGAACAAACTATTTCATAATTAATTTAAATGAGATTAGCAAATAAATATGCTCTATTAGCTGTACTTTATTAGCTAGTATCTTAAAAACGAGAAAATTGCCCGTCTTGATATGTCGGGTGAAAATTGAATCTACAGTGGAACGAAATAATTGCTTATTTGGTGATATTTTTGATAGATGAAAATTTAACCCTAAATCTAGTGGATTAACCCTCAACTCCAGTAGATAGCGTTCATTGTTTACCTCTCTTTTGTATCTTCATTCCCCTGAAATGACAGTTTTACCAGTGAAACGGTTAAGTTACCGAGCCCAGTTCAGCCTTGTCACAATAAAGCCTTTTCCTGCATCTTTAACATTACTAAAACATAGCATCATATTTTCATGCCGTGGCGCGAGTTTCATTGTTGATGACGTCAGGAGCGGTAATCAATCATCGACTATTACATATCTATGAGGATAAGTTTTGAAAGTTCCTCTGTCTGTTGTACGAGTACAAACCAACCATTTAAGTAAAGATTGAATTGATACTTTTGCAATGAAGATTAAAAGGTAATAATGCAACGTTAATAAAGGACAAGCTTTTGAAAATCTGCCAACACGTGTTTCGGGTTTGCAAGGAACCCTTTTCAATGTAAAAGACGTGAACTTATAGGTCAAAAGACTTCCGACACAAGCCACGAGACGGAACAGTAAACAGTTAGAAAAGTAAATGTAGCGGATTTACCAAAAACAAATAAAAATATTTATTCCTGATTGGTTGTTTGGTACATTTCCTATTTTAACTTTTTAAACAACTTATTGTTCCATCTTGTTGCTTTCGTTGGATGACCTTTCATTCATATAAATTTATTTCTTTTACACTAGGTAATTTTGAAAAAAAAAAAAAAAGAACCGACTTCGAAATTGCTCTAAAAAGTGAAAAAATATTCTTTTAACACTATCGATAACACTTTTAAACGTAATTTTTGAAGTTGGCGCAAAAACAAAAAATAAAATACTATGTGTAACCATGTTTCGTTCATAGCTTTTAAGGAAATCATCCGAAATTAGGAGCGAAACGTGTATACCGTTACTCAAATATGTTGTCACTAATGCATAATGTATGCAGTGGTATTGAAGAAACTGGGCCAGGTTAAATTAATAGTTGTACTAGTTGATTTTTGTCTCCTGGCTTCTGATTGGTTGTCTCTCCCCTTGCTTTGAGCCCGGAGTGTTCATGCTGTTCGCTGATTGGTTGTTTGTTGTCTTGTTCCTGTATTCTTATTGGTTGGCCCTCTTTGGTATAAATACTGGTGTCCCCCTGGTTGTTGTCAGTTCTCTCGTAACTTCCGGTTGTGTTGGTGAGCTTTTTGCACTGATGAAGAGTCTCCATTGTAGCCTTGAAATAGCTATATGCTGTATTTTCTCCAATATATGTGCTTTATTTACGTTGTGTTTTCACCTTAATCATATTGTAGCACAAAGCTTATATGATAATTTTTCATTTAGTTGTTATAGTTGTAATTTCAAACAAAAATATAATACATTTCATATGCCCTCGATGAACATAACTTCTAAAAAGATTCCCCTCCCAAATCCATAGTCTGGATCCAAAACGGAGAAATTGCATGAAATTGACTGTTTTTGACCCATAACTTTTTGTCTAATGAACAAATATCGTCAAACAAAGTAATGGAACATAAGCTGCCATCCCCTATCCATTAAAAAAAGAAGTATCAAAATTGGTTCACTAGGTGAGACGCAGTGAGTGGACAAAAAAAAAAAAAAAAAAAAAAAAAAAAACACCTTACGGTAAAAACTGATAACCGCCTCTTTTTAAAGTCGGTTAAAAAGGGATTTCTTGTACTCCCGAGACTACTGTGGAAAGTTTCCTGCAAATTTGTCTGTATTAATGTTGCACCATTAAATTTAATTTTACATCTGCTTACCTTAAGTGTGTAAATGCTCTTCCCGCACATTTCTTGCCAACGTTTTTTAACATAAAAAACTTGTTTATTTAGTTTTCAGAAACAAATAAGCACATTAATCAATAAACAAATTAGTTACAACATAAAAAAAATCCTCAAAGACGGGGGAAAAAATATTACTCACATTGATTAAAAGAATCTTAGACATTACACATTCCTTTGGGTGTTCTCCAAGTTCTTTGCGTTTGTTCCCTGTTTTTTTCAATCGTAGCAGCAAAACTAAATCATGCAAACATTTGTTTTATTTGTTTTTCAAGTGCCTATAAAAAGTTAATTTACTTTGTTTTTTGAGAACCATTTGTAACGTATAAAAAATGTGCTCATTGTTTTATTCCTATATCTATTGTAATGAAAAATGCGAGAATAAACAAAACTCTTCGTTAAACTATTCGCTTTGTTAACAGTGTACTATTTTTATTGCAAACACTTTTTACAGCTTGCTATAAAACTTGACACACAATAATTTGTCTTTGATTAGAAAAAAAACCCCGCAATAAATGTTATGAATATTTTCCGTTTCACTGCTCTTAAGTTAGGAATATTTTTTTCTTCTGCTAACTGGAAAAAATAATGTCCTCAATGGCTATTGGTTACCGAATTCCTTTTTTGTAACCCCCAGTGCTAATTATTTAGCTTTCCACTTTCTTCTCGGTTCCCTGATGATTGCTTTAGAACATCCAATTTCATGGTCGGAATGTTCTAGATTCGTTTATACCTGTAGGATACACGCGAATAGAACCTGCATTGCGTAAATTTGTGAAACAGTAGTACTCGGAAATATCCTGTTTTTATGGTCCATCATGCGTTAATTAATATGTGGGTGCTTTTACGTAATAGGTACGTCAATTGGCGCATTTTGATTCTTGGAGATTATTTTCTATTTTAATTTTAGCCGCCTTGTTTTGTATAAGGTTCATATAAATTATGGCGATACCATGTGTTATTTTTGAGCAATCCCGAATTGCTTATTATCCTCACTTGACCAAAGATGATGTTGCTCTGATTTTTGAGATCACCATGACGACGGTTATTTTTAATATTTACTTAAAGAGCGAAATTTTTTAGACGACGTAGCTACAAATCGTCTGCGGTTCAATTTTATTCATATTTTTTTTTCAGGGCTTAACTCAAGCAGACTTTACATTAAAAAAAAAAAAAAAAGATTTTTGTGTAAAATTACGTTTTTTCATGGAAAAAACTTTATAAAAGACTTGAGAAATGGTAAAACTGCATCTAAATACAAAATTTCCACATTACTAATTCCCATCATTCAAGAGTGATAAGAAATACTTAACGTACAAAGTAAATAATTTTTATCATAAGTAGACTGGTGTTATCGGCCATAAAAATTTTCATATTTACTGCCGCATCCTGATCACAATTTCTTTTTGTATGGATATGCCTCGTGTTACCTAATCTAGAAAATCACCAATCATAATTGATGAGTGCAACTTTCTTGGCCATTTCCATTCCATTCCGTTCCATTCCATTTGTAAAAACAAGAAACATAACGCGTAGAGCCCTATCGTGATTCGTGATTGCGAAAAATGTAATTTGAATTCAAAATGCTAAAACTCCAATGATTTTTTACTGTATTAATTTTTAATGGACTTTTAAACAAATCAAGCCGTTAAGCAAGACTAGAAGTTCGATTAAAAGAAATCTTGACGCCACAATCATTCTAAAAGTTTCTTTAAAATGAAAAAAAAAAATCTGCCAAATAAATGAATTAAACCACGAAAAATCAATTGAACTTTTTTTTTAAATTAAAAAAAACGAATAAATAAATAAACAAAATTAAATAACATTAAACGCTTCAGAAAAATGGGAAAAAATTGTCCAACTCCATTATTTATCGCCAATCTCGCCAAGAGATCATGTTACCGTATTCTGACCACTGTGTAGAATATTTGTTTATTCTGCTTCAACATATATATTTTTTAACTCCGAACAGAAGACACCAGATTGTAGATGTTCTGCAAGCGTTCGGCTAGTAAAATAAATAAGAAATTCCGTCATGATTTAAACGAGTCTACTTTCCTTGTACTAACATCAGTTTTCTAACATCTGATTAATATTGTCTCTGTTTCATATTAATGCATCGTAGGGTGAACGCTACAAGTAGGTAACTACAACTCAGTTTTTTTCATACTGCTTCGAGTAAAATTCAACAAAGTAATGTTTTTTTCACTGTTTTTGGAGACTGCGAAGACGATTGAAACAAGGCCGTATTTAAGGCCTGGGTTTTTAGGGTTCAAACTCCATCCAAAAATTTTCAAAACCATTCCAAAAATACTTTTTATTATACTTTTTGCTGTAAAAACTACTATTACTGTTTTGTTTATTGTTTTTTGAAATTCATTAAAAAAAAAAAAATTGTTACTGAAAGATTGGGCAAACCAAGTGCTGTATCTGGCAGTATTTTTTTTTTTTTTTTGCAAGTTTGGCAAACATCACTTACAAAACAAAAGCGCTTTCTTTCAGATTTTGGAAACCTGGCGTTTTCAAACCCCCCCCCCCCCCATCGAAATTCTTTAAAAACTAGAAAGTCATCCGTCAAGGTATGACGGTTGAAAATTACTTCAACTTACATTTTAACGAAGCAATGGCCTGTTTGGTGATATTTTGATAGTTGAAATCTTAACCCTAACTCCAGTGGATTAACCCTAAACTCCAGTAGATAACGTTAATAGTTGACCACTTTTTCGTTTCTTCACTCCTAAAATGACAGTCTTATCAGTAAAACAGTTAAATTACCAGATCCAGTTCAGCCTCGTTAAAGTAAAGCCTTTCCCAGCATGTCAAGCATTACCAAAAAATATTATCAAATTATCATGCCGTGGCGCGAGTTTCATTGTTAATGACTTCAGGAGAGTTACTCGACCATTCGCTATTGTATATATATGAGGATGAAAGGGCCAAGCTCCATAACATGTTTTACTGTTGTCAAAAAATAGAATTCAAGAAGTATCATTTCGAGTGCGCATCTATGCTGTTGAGTTATTGAAGAGACATTGAATTTTTAATAGGAGTACAAGGACGGGTTGTAGTGTGAACATCATATTTTGATCATTAAGTAGATACGTCATCTTTGACATTTGTTTTAAATAAGCTATTGCAACAAAAAATCAATAGAATATATAAATGAAGTAAAATTTAATTGATCATGCAGATTTCATGAGAAATGAGTTTGGTGAAACCCTCCCTAAAACAGAAGTCTCGTTACGGCCCTGGATTTAAAACTACCATTTCTAAATTGTATTTAATTATAAGCTATTGATTATGTCTTTTTTAGAACAAAAATGTTCAACAAAAAAGAAACATCCTATTTTTTTTTCAAATTCGCAGTTACCTATAGTGGCAAACCTAACCTGGAAGTGTTGTAATGTTGTTAATAGGGTTTGCGTAGCCTTCACGATGCTGCAAGGTTAGATTTGCCCCAAATAGAGTTGCAGCATGCAGTCGATGATATTATTCTTCTGGTTACACTAATAAGGCCGGGATTCCCAACCTTTTTCGATTTGTGGCACCCTTTGAAGAATTAGCATTTTCTCATGGCACCTTAGCCTATCTCTGTTATATTACTTGCATTGATACAATGGACATCTCGCGGCACCTCTACCTGCGGCATCCTAAAGTGCCGCAGCAGCCACTTTGAGAACTCCTGCTATAAGGTATTGAATTTAAACTCAGCTAGCAGAGGACGAAATAAATGAAAAACAATGAAATTCCATCCTTCATATAATATATAATGCATCAGTTCTGGAGTAAAATAAAATAACAAACACGCCACTTTGCGTTTGCTACCCTCCACGCTCATAGCCTCTTATAGGCATGGGCGTTCTCCAGATAATCTCTTCAGCTCCTGCTTTGAAGAATACTCTTTTAATTTGCTATAGAAGTTTACATGAAATGCTTCCGACATTTCATGTTTCATCTAAGAACACCAGGAAGTTGTCTTGTTAAAGGCTTAAATTATAATTTAATAGCACCGCCTCGGAAATTATTGTTGGAAAATTTTAATTAAAAGATTATCTGCCATATCTGCAGCAGTGATAGTGTTTACGTAAATAAGATATTAACTTCTTTCCGTTACTAAAAGCAATCGATCACTGAGAGTTGTTTAACGAACTTTTACACTTTTGGGAAAAGCGATTATGAGCGACTAGTAAATTAATAATGTGGATATTATTAGTTATAGTAGCTAAATAAACTTGAAAAAAGAAAAGTTTTACGAAATGTAAAATGATAAAAACTGACTAAAGTAAATAAAAAAGGTAAAGAAGTATTGACTTATCAGTTTTTTCCCTTTGCTGCGACTTCGCAATACTTGGAAAATTCAAAACATACATGTAGTTCCTTTTTCTTTCTTTCCCACTGCGATTTTCGTCGGTTATGTGCCTGATTATATATTGTGTAATCGTTATTGTAAGATAAGGGATACGATTTGCTTGATCGAGGATAATCTGGCGTAATCTCATTTCATAGAAACTTAATTTAGAAAAGGTATGATTTTTTTTGAAGGCGCGTTACTTGACGCAAGTGAATTCGTTTGTATCCCCTCCCCCAGTATATGTTTCTATATTTGCTTTCGTTTGCACATTATTGAACATTAATGCTCTTATTTTGCTCCGCATTTAAGTTGTATCAAAGGTACGACGATAAATCCAAAAACGAAACTGCGGCACCAAAAAAAAAAAAAAAAAAAAAAAGTCGGAATATACAAAGCGGCGGAAAAGCATCACTCCAGTTTAATGAGACGAGATATTTATAACGAGGCTCCAAATACCAACATTCATGCTATAGATCTGCCTAATGTACTGAGAAAATATATATACAGGGTTAGCATAAAAGGATATTCGGTTTTAAAAATTTATACTTCATAAAATATTGCACTTAGTACCATAAATGATACATAAAAATAAAGAGAAATTGTGAAATCTTTTTTAACGTACTTAACTGCTTAAACGTGTACGTTCCGCACTAGCGCAGCCAGAAATTCCTTCTGGAGGTTTTTTTTTTGGTGTATTAACAACTGTATTTGGATTGGCAATAATGTTAAAACTAAGACCTCTGGCGGTGTCCCCCCTCTCACTTCCCTGCGTCACTGACGTTCCGCAACGCTGGAATGGCCGTGCAGGTGATGATGATTTACCCTTTATGCGTTGGCCAGCCAGATCCACAAACCTAACGCCATGTGATTTTTTTTACGAGGTTTTGACAGAGACAGAGTTTTTACGCTACCATTGCACTCCACATTTCAAGCCAAAAACCTAATCAAACCAATCAACATTGCAAGAACTGGAAATCTCATGTGTAGCATTCCGAAAAAGTGACAGTGTAACGCTCCAAAATGTATCTTATAGATGTGTGTCGCGTTACGAAAGGGGCACACAACGAACATTTGTGAGTGAAAAGAAACTTTCACAGTTCATCTTTATTTTTATGTATCATTTGTAGTGTTAAGTGTGTTTATAAAACATAAATTTTTAAAAACCGAATATTCTCTTTTACTAAGCTTGTATTTTAAATAATGTAAAATTGCTTTTGTTCTGAACGAAACTTGGAAGATCCAAGCCCGTCATCGACGAACTGGATTTGCTGATCCGCAATCTGTCACATTTTCAATCAAAGCCGAATACAACAAAACTGCCAAAATCCTGAACTGAAACTATGACCAATGACGTTTTTCTGCCTACTTTCCACAATTGTTCGTGATGTTTCATGATCCATCTCAAAACTCTAAATCCGGAACAGCGCAACAGTTCTCAACTCGGACTATCATGAGTTAGGTAACACTAAAGCCCTAAACCGTGGTTTAAGATCCGCCATCTTGGGGCTAATTGCCACTTTCTTCCTATGCCTGCTATGAAGTAGCATGATTTGCTTCTTGAGTGTGGAGCAAAACAAGCTACTCCACCACAGCACACGTAGGAAGAAAGCATCGTTTTGCCACAAGATGGCGGACTTGTTGTTACTTCGAAATGAGTAGATTGGGCGCCGAGCATTTTGGGCGCCGGGAACATTGGGCGTCGGGCATATTGGACGTCAAGCATATTTGGTGCCGGGAACATTGGGCCCAATGTGTACCCAGAATGTTTTGAAATAAAAATTTTAACGTTGAGACAATCTTTGATGATGAAAAAAGGGCGGGAGCAGTCGCCCCTCCTTGCCCCCCGAATTGCCGCCACTGGAGCTACATTATACTTTTTGCATTGTACACCCTGTTTACTGACAAGATAGACCTCAAATAAACAAACAGGTTGCCAGAAGGGTTTGTCGCTTTATCACTTTTAGGGATTTTCTCTGGAATAAAAAAAAACTGAATAGGATTCGCATTCATTGTCTGCTTGGCCCTAATTAATTCTTGTTCAAACCTAACACGTGATTGACGTCACCAAGTAGCGCAGTTATGTGTTACATCTAGTCTATCTTTTTCATGAACACAGTATAGTTCTCTATCATATTATTTTATCTGCTTTTTAAGACTTCCATTTAAGTCACATTATTTTAAGGGGAAAAGAAACTGGAATTATATATTACTTTTGTGACAAGCAAAGGGAAAACGTTACATGGAAGCTTTCAAAAAATAAAATAGCATTTTTTAGCATACAAACATACTGTTATTTAATTTAAAATTATTTTAATTATTTTGTTTTGTTCTTGCTAATACTTGACTAAGACATTATAGTGAAAATTGTAGTTAATCATTATAACAACGAATTAAGCATATTTTATATTTAATCATTTTCATTTTATTATTCGCTAATTTGAAATATTAGTTAGCCGCGGAAACAAAAACTATAAGGGAAGCATTTTTTTTTGGATGTTGAAGAAAAAAATAAAACATAATATCGTTGAAATAATGCAGCAATTTAATCGGCTCAATAGGAATAAGTTTTTATGAAAAAGCAATTAAATTTACAAAAGTTCAAAAAAAAAAAAGACACCTAAAATTTTTAACATTGCGTTTTATATTCACATTTTTAGATACTCTTTAAGTGTTTCTTAAGGAATAATGTCTTCCCTTAAAAGTACTTAACTGTTTTTTTAAAACAACAAAACATAGTAATTTAAATGGTGATTAAGGTAAGTTTTTTGTAAAAAAAGAAAAACCATGCAGTGTTAAAAGATTTTAAAGTGCTAAAAATAATCTAACTTGTTCCTTTGTTTTCTAAATAATTATTTTTATATTCGTTACTAGAAACGAAATTGTTTTGAAAAAAAAAAAAAAAATCCGGATAAATTGTTTTTCCAGTTCTTTAACTGCATTGATTTCGGCATTGGAGGTACTTTGTGTGGTGCAAAGAAAGTTTTAAAATATTATGTTTATATCATCGCATGGCAGTTTACAAAATTGCTGCTATCTATATAAATAAGAGTGACGGTGTTTCTTTCTTTCTTTGTACCCGATGGCCATAAGACCCCATAGCACCTACAGCCCTGAAACTTGGCACAAAATTCTAACGTACCCCGGGGATCTGCACCTCGAAGCCGAAATTCTAAATTTCGAATGGTAGTTTTTTCATAATTAACTAATTAGCTTAAATTACGTTTTTCGCCTCAATAGGGGGTAAAAAATCCCCCCCCCTAACGTTACATATCGTTGGAAAGGGTTTTCCTTTCCGGACAAGATGATGTTTCCATTTCTATCAATTACAGTAGACTCCCGATTATCCGGACTAATGCGGCGGATTGGCAGTCCGGATAACGAAAAATTCGGATAGGACAAGTTCCATCTTCTGACTCCATCCCCTACTTAGTTTAAAACACATGCAATTAAATATTTTAGAAAATAGCAAAAGCAGAAGTAGTACTTACTGTTTTATTTAATAGATACATATTCAGTTTTCATTTTGAGAAAAGTCCTTGAGGGAGGACTTTTCGCTTTTCAGTCCTTTTACGAGAAGCAATGTCTCTCCACTCACTCAAGCAGATTAATTATATCAGCTGGAGTCTCTTCCTCTTACTGACTCATATACTCAAGAGCTGCCTCAATCATTTTAAATCCTTCTGAGTGGGGGATGAGTTTTCTGTGATCTCCTCCTCCTCTTCTTCTGGTTGTTTCTTCTTGCACGACCATCTCTATGATTTCATCGTCTGTCATTTCATGAACTTCGACACTTTCCATCCATTCTGTGATATCCTCTTCGCTGACGCAGTCGTGTCATGGTATTTTTTTCAAGCAATGAAACGAGCTTTTTGCTTTCTTTCTTCAATTCAGATTCGGTCTCACAAAGTTCATCTCTATTGTCTAACAAATTGTTCCAAGATTTTAAAAGTGATGAGCTTGAAACTTCAGCCCATGCTTCGGACACCCATCTCATAACATCTAGCATGTCAATTTTCTTTAAAGTTGTTAAATAATCTTCATCATTATCAATTACTGATATCAACAATTTTAGAAATCGCCGGCGACACTTTCTCTTTATCATTTGAAACACACCCTGATCCATTGGTTGGCAAAGAGCTGTTGCATTTTGTGGCAAAAATACAGCTCTTATGCCACCATCAGGGGGATCAGAATGCACGGAACTTGCGGGCAGGGGGTTGAAAAAGAAGAACATTTTAGTATTCTTTACTTTCTCCATACACTACCATGACCAGTTTTACAAATAATCGATTTCAAACTTTCTTTACTAGGTTGGATACTACAGTGCTAAGGATTTCATTTTGGAATTTATTTCTTGATCTTATATTCATCGTTTTCGTGCATTTTTTTTTCTCATGAGAGTTTTTCATTGTCCGAAACAATTTTACTTCAGCACCTAGTGCTCTGTTATTCAGAAAACTTAATGTTTTGAATAGTTTGCTTTAGGATATAAAAAATGAGAAGCTAAATTTCCCTTTTTTTTTCAAAAATTTAGAAAGATGATTTATTTTGAAATGGTTTACGGACTCATACCCCTTAACTTCGATGCTTTGTTCTTCGATACGTATTATTGGAGGACCGAAAAGTACTGCAGGTTTTTATCAAACATTTTTTTAAAAATCACGCTTGTTCTTTCACTTTCCTTTGCCATCAATTGCGCGAATTTAGCATCCCATATCAATATTAATCAGCTGGTTTTTAATCAATATCTGGAGAAGGCATTTTTGATATCATACAAATTTTAAAGTTTTCGTTTTCATGTTGCGAACAGAACAAATTGAAATCAGATGGTGCAATGTCGCATGATTTGCTTCAAGAAGTTATCAACAGAAAATGATAGTTCTGAAACATGATTTTGCAAGTTCACACTACTCAAGAAGAACCCTGGAAAAATAATGCATTTTGGTGGGTTGTCCCACCTGCCATTCTCACCCGAAATTGCTCCTCCTGATTTACCCTTATACATTTAGATAAGATATTTTGCTCCAAAATCAATTGATTTTTTTCGATACGGAATTGAAAATTTATACATTACATGGTAAAATTTACTTACATCATTGATTACACATAAAAATACAGAAAAATTAATTTACTAGGAAAGAAATTCAACAGTTCAACAACATGATTTAGTAGTAAATTCAACTTTAAAGAGCGCCAAAGGCACTGTGGGCAGTGTTGTTTAATCGGTTTAATTTGGAGAACAAACACAAATATGTATTAAACAATATAATATTTACAAATTAATTTTACACAAGTAATAAATATTTCACACAAAACAATAATTTGACTGTTTGACTCCAGAAAAAAAAACCTCGCATTGAAACATTTTATATTATATAAAAAAAATACAATACAAGATCCCCCTCGGTTGGCAAGTCAGTACATTTTATTAGCTACAAGTTAATTATTGATAGAATGTCTTTATTGTGTACATATTCATTGACCCCTTGTTTATATTTTTTGTAGTTCTTCTCATTCCTAACATCTTCCGTTAGTTGTTTAAACAGCCGTGGTGCAAAGAAAAAAAATTGCTTTTAATAATCGTTTTATTTGGTTTTATAACTTTATATTGTTTACCTGAAATTCGAGTATTATATTGTTTTACATTAATTTCAAACCAGTTATTGTTGTTATTTAAAAAATACAATATTCTCTGTGCATTTCTCTGATATTATAGAATTTCTTTGACTCTTATAAATTAGTATCGTTTTTATTAAATTCTTGTTTAGATCCATAAATTATTTTCAAAATTTTTGCATAAGTTCTATTTAAAAAGTAAACATTTATTTCCGTTATCTCTAATAATTCTTGACCGATTATCAAACTGTCATTAATTTGGAGTTAAATTTAAATTGATAAAGAAAAAAAAACTTTGTTTTTGATATATTTCACCTGACATTAGAAGACGTCATAAAATATTTAACAATGGGAGGGTATTAATGAATTCCCAACCAAGTTTCTTGAGAGGTGAGTAATGTTTAATTAGCAAGAGCAACCATCTGAGAGGTTCACACTGAATTTTCTCGCAGTCAAACCGTTCTACTTGAGTAATGTCGGGGAAATGTATATTTAGATTAGGATTTCCAGTGGCAAAGCTCTCGAGGGATGATGAATGTACCGTTCAAGAACCAGAATAATTTTATAAATCTAAAGTAAAGTTTCTAGATATTCTTGAAGTTCTTATTTATTGAGTGGTCTGACCAGTGAACAAACCTTCCATTTTCAGAAATTTATAATAACATTAAAAATGTAGTATTTAGTACAGGAAATAAAAACTTTTTTTTTATTAATATGTGTTACTATAGTAAAAATTCTCACTACAGCGAATATCAATATGACAAAATATTTGGTTCAACGAAATAAATAATCAGTCTCATTTTAATTTCGTTACACTGCTTGAGTTCCATTTCAACGAAATTCCGTTACAGCGAACAAATTTTGTGACAGAAAACTTTTATGATTCTGCTTCAGATTCATTGGTGATGGGGAGGGAGTTGACCAACTCAGTAAATGAGCAACCGCAACCAAAGAGTAAAAAATTATTTTTTTGAAAAAAAAAAAAGATTTTTTTTTATTTTTAAATTTAAATTGGTTTTCTTCGATAATAATAAAAAAATAAAATAAAAAAGAAAATAAAGAAATAAAACAAATACTAAAGAAACTTTAACTATTATTTTATTTACAATTTTAAATTTAATGTTGCTGTTGTATTATAGTCATTAATTACTCTAAAGATATGGGATGCCATTGCCTTCAGCGGCAGGACTTCTTTATTAACATGAAAAACAAAACAAGAAAGATAAACAGCACAAAGAGAGGAAATAACACCCCGGGCTCTGGTGAGAATCAAACCCACGACCTCCGGCTTTGAATCAAAGCTTCTACCTCAGATCCACGGAGGGTCCTGAAATATAACTGAAGTTAAAATTGTTATTTTAAGGAATTATGAAACCATTATATTTCAAGTTTTAGTTTAACAAATTATTTTGGTAATGTCATGTAAAACCCATGTAATACAAACGCATATGAATAAAGTCAAGTTTAATGTAGTGGCATAGCAGTATACTATAACTACAGAAAATTTGAGGGAAATAAACCCATGATGTTGTGTTGTAGTATGACGTGAATATCAAATGACAGTTAAAAGTAGGAAGGCAAAATTAATTAAAATTTTCGGTTAAACCACTTTTATTAACGAACACATTGTATCAGATTTGAAAAAAAAAAGCTTTAATTATCCTTATATATCAGATGTACAAGCAAATATTGTGGATCTGAAACAACAGTTGCCTTACCAATGCAGTTTGCACTATAAAGATTTGACACTAAGCTCTTTTGCTATGTCAGCAACAATTGTCCGACGCGTATGAGAGATCAATTCGAAAAGTGTGTGTATAGTGTTGCGTTTAATGTGTCAAAATTTATATCGAACAAAGAGCATTCGCCGACAACATGAATTGTTACGTTTTCATTTGAAGAAAACTGCTGCTGAATCATATCGATTACTTTGAGAAGCTTATAGTGTTCACGCTCCATCACAAGATACGTGTAAACAATGATAATTCAGGCTTCTCAAAAATGGTGTCTTCGGCGCTGCAGATAAGAAACGTGGTATTTTTTTTGCTGAAAAGCAACTTTCCGGCATCAATTCACCCCCTGTGAATCACCGTGTACAAATATTATTCCGATGGCATTAAGAGTAGTTTGACGGTTTACAAATCTCATCGACTATTTTTTTACTGTAACAACAAACAGTTTAACTGCGAAGAAAGTGATCCAGGTGATTGTAAAAAAAGTAGCTTATTTCATGAAAGGCAGTTATTCGATAAGAAGACCGACTTTGAAAATGTTTACATTTTCGGGTTTAGGGGAGGGTAATTGGCATCGAACTGAGTTCGATTACTTTCGTTTTGAAAAAATATACCAACTCAAATACACAACAATAGCACAATTCTTTTTCGGGGAACTCCGCCAAAGCAGTTAAACATAGTAAGTTCATAGCTCATCTAACCAGAGCTACACTACACGTATAAGCAGTCACGGGTATAGCGTATCCTAAAGCAAACGTTACAAGAAAACAATATATCAGACAAAATGAGGTTATTATTAAAAATTTATTCCTTGAAGATTTATCAAAAACAGTAGAAACTATAACTAAGCTAAACACTAAGCTGTAAAAGCTGTTGCTCAACAGTAACTCTGAAGTAGGCCGTTAAAAATCTCTAGTCCTTCAAAATGAAACGCATTTTTGAAGAGAAATATCATGGCAAGTATGAATTAAAAAAGTAGTTATAACAACTATTTCCTAAGCTGTCAGTAAGACAATTAATCTTGAAAAAAAAAAATTACACAGGCCAACAACAAAAAAAAAACTTTTCTTTGGTGCCCAGAGGTTGAGAACTGATTTTAGATATGCTTGGGGCTTTGAATCGAAATATGAAATTAGTTTTTCTTTAGCAGCTCTACTTTTTAAAATAATGCTGCTGTTTTACCCAAAATGTGCAGTTTTAGCTCAATTTTGCGTACTCCTAAAGCAAGTGTAGGTTTCTCAAACAAGAATTGCTTCTGGTATAGTTACCCTATTGTCAGCCTGCAGTCTAGTAACTTAAAGGAAAATTCACCAGATGCAGTAAAATTTTGACAAGTTTAGTAATAACGCTTCAACAAGTTAAGGTCAATGTGTAAGTTCTTGGCTTGCATATATTCGCTTCTTGCGACGTGTGATGAGCTGGATCTTTGTATACAGTATTTTTCAGGGCCTGATTAATATAGCGGGTGACCCGAAATAAACATTTTTTGTGGGATCCTCTGAAGTCAAACCTTCCCCATAAACATTAATGGGGAACCACCATTTCAGGGGTGTTGAAATGTTTTACCACTCTTTCAAAATATTTGTTGGGAGCAGAGTATCCCACACTTAAGTACACGTAAAAAATGTAAATAAATAAAGGAGAAAACTTAAGAAAATGAAAGATAATTAAGGTGAAGTTTTCTTAAGTAAGACTACTACAATTTTAATAATTTTGAGGCTCTTAAAAATTAGGAACCCTTGTCCAAGAGTGTAATTGGACTGTTTTTTAATCAATATGTTATTATTTGTACACTACAATAGGAATAAAAAATCCATGTTTTGTGTTTTATTTGATCTATAGATGTAACTAGATGTAACTTCAACCTGTTTTATGTATATTTAAATGTTATATCTTAGAAATTTGAGCTTCTGGGCAAAAACTGATGTCATATTTGAACTCAGGGTACCAAATTCATACAAAATCAGTTAAAAAAACCCCAGCACCAAAATCACTGTTGCCCTGTGTTATTTTCAGTTGCCACCAAAAATGACTTATTAACCATGTTTTATATTGTACAAAGAAACATCGTAGTAATCAGTTGTAACTACAACCTGTAGGGAAATCCTTAAGTTTGTATCACTGACTCCTATATAATTAACTCGACTGCTATTGAGTGTTCTGTTATCGTCTACTCGGAGTCGAATAATAACTTGAGAGGAAACTCACTTCCAATCCCAAAGGGTTTCTCTTCATTTACGCTTCATTTTCATCTTGTCCCAAGTGTTTTACTTCATTTACATCTCACTGAATGTATAAAAGCACTCTTGCGTGAGTAAAATGAAACATTGATGAACATACAGCTTTTCTTATATGTTTTGCATCAAATTCATTTCCACTTCGCAACATCAAAATAGAGACACTGATTTATTCAGCCAAATGAGGTGCTGGTTGCCATAGGAACAGCATCGCAGTCAACACTTGGTGACTATGGTTATAGTAGCCGACTTCGTACCAAATTTAGGCATTAAGATCTTTATTCTCGAGAAGCTGCTCTAATATGGAACACATGTTACATCAATGAGACAGTGTGGCATATCCATCGTAATTGTTCAAGTTTCAACCAAATTCGCTTTAAATATTTAATCATATTCATCCATCTTTGAAGAAGCTGCTAGGGGATTCACCTCATCCTAAATTGTTCCCTTTACTTCAGGAGATAGGCTTTGATTATTCAATTTAGTGTTTGTTTCACTGTTTTAGTTTTGTTTCTTCTTAGTTTTTGTTAATTTTTTTTTATTGTTCAAACTTTATATTGCGGTATGTATTATTTCGATTAGTTTATCTAAATTAAGCGAAGCTAAAAGCTTCGTTTATATGTTTATTTTTGGTTTCCTTTAAAAAATTCCACAAGTTTTATGCCTTTTTTTCTGCAATAAATTTTAAGTACAATGTGGCGGCATTTAATTTTTCTTACAAAGGAAAGTCGTTTGGCGCTCTACAGCCAATAAAGACTATTGCTCCATTTAAATAATAGACCCTTTAAATAAAAACATTTGGTCTTTCAAGACCAAAACATAAAAGTTTAGCCAGAGTATTTAATGCAGAAAATATCGAACTTAAAAAAAAAAAGTTTAAATATTATGTCATGATACATGTTCATTGTTCATTCCAAGTAGACTTTTTGCTCCGTCTGGTATCTCGAAACCCTACCAAGTCCAAAAATAATTTCTGAAAGTGAGATTGAAGAGAACTTTCTATTCATGTGAACTCAAGCCATTTTCTCTGCCGATAAAAATTAATAATAGTATTACTTCCTTTTACAAAAAAGGAAGTATTGTATTCGCGAAAAAATTTTCACTCAAAAATCGGCCTTAATTTCCATTTTGCTTACCCCCGAATGAATGTTGAGTTTTTTTCGACTCGACCACACGTGGATAAGTGCCTAAGAACGTATAGAGACGCGAAATGTCCATTTTGACGATTCTCGAGTTAATTGCAACGAGTTTTCTTCTGACGTCTGTATATACGTATGTGCGGATGTGCGTATGTATGTCGCATAACTCAAGAAAGTTATGCCCTAGTAAGTTGAAATTTGGTAAGTAGACTCCTAGTGGGGTCTAATTGTGCAACTCCTCTTTTGGTTGCATTCGGGTGTCTCTAAAGGGGTCTTTTGACCCTTTTGGGAGGGGGAAAATCATTGTTAATTTCGACGTAAACTCAAGTGGTGTTATAATTTGGCGGACACTTGGTGATATCGCCCCTTTTTGGTCGCCAAATTTTGTCGCCAACTTGGCGAAAAATTTGGCGATATTTTTTAAAAATATTTTTTTGAAAATTAAGTTGTCACATCATATAATATTTGAAAGAATAAGGTGTAAGATTAAGGTCAGTAAACAATTCAGAAAATAAAAGTAAAAAGTTAGTTTTTGTCTAAAATTGAAAAAAAAAAAAAATGACATTCTTACAAGGTATGATTTAGAAGTCTCAAGACTTATCTCATTGCTAGAAATTGAATTAGAAACTAGAAATTTAATTTACATTTAGGTACAGCGCACTAAAATTATTCAACATATGATCCACAGCGCTGCCAGCGCGTCTTTCATTGTTCGTAGCCCTTCTGGAAGTCCTCGTGCGATATGCTGTCAAGAGCTCTCTTCAAAGCATGCGGGATTGGTTTTTTTTCTTCCGTCGATGGAGTCGAATCGCTTCCTTTTTAGACCTGTCTTGATTAGGGGAAAATGAAAAGATCACTTGGAACCAAGTCGGGCTGTAGGGTGGCTGCGCCAGTGTTGTCACGTTAAACTTGACCAAAACTTCGTCGTCGGCGAGCGACGTGTGAGCGGGCGCATTATCGTGGAGGAGAATCCAATAAGCCTTGATCGCCAGGCGGACGCGGCAGACTCGATCCCTCAAATGGCGGAGCAATTCAGCGTGAAAATCTTTTTTCGTATCTCCCCATTTTCGACCGAGGTCACGCACTCACGCAACAAGCGATGCTCACTCTCCAGTGTTCCGAAGCCAACTGCCGCAGCTTCCGTTCGTTCACTGACATCCCCCACTACTTTCTCAGCTCATCCGCACCAGTTCGCTCGCGCTACCCTTCTCGGGAAAGAAAATCGGTCTTGAAACTTCTGAATCGCACCTTGTATGTGCCCCCCGCTCTCCCCTAACTTTTCATATCAAATAAATAAATAATACAATCAACTCGAACACTAAACATTTTTAGAAAAGTGAGTGGATGAGATACAGAGGTCAATGTTGAAATGTTCCTTTGTTAATTAGACACACAAATACACTGTTTATAGAAAAACAGATAGCAAAAATAACTTTAAAAATATGATCAATTAAAAAACTGCTAAGATATCGGAAAATATTTGCATAGACTGAATTTAGATTAATCAATAAAATACTTCTGTATTTGCATGTCGAAATGTAATTGAATATCGATACATAAAATGTATTGAATACGAGCAACAATGGATTTTTAGTTATTTTTCTTATTCACAGTATTAAATGCATGATGAAAAAAACCTCTTTACCTTAAAATTGACTGTTTTAGCTCTAAAATAATTTTAAATAAACGTAAGGATTTGCAATATAGGGTTGTTCGTACCTGGGCAGTGGGCAGCTGATTTCATGACGTTTGATGACGTCAGTGGCTAGAACGGTGAGTGTTAATTCAGTATTTCCAATACGATCGGCTAATCCAGCGGTTCCCAACCTTTTCCCTTTTGCAAACCCCTTCTAAACTCAGAGAGAAGTTGACGAACCCCTTGGGTACTAGGTAATAAGTAACAAGAAAAAAAAAAGAAAAAAAAATCCGCACATACACATATAGACAATACCATTTGGGAGATTTTTTTAAAGTTTGATGCTGCTCCTTAGTTTATAACAAGAACGAAAACATAATTGCAAAATATAAAATTACAGATATTGGTACTAACTAAAATGGTCGCTAAAAATAAATGCAAAATAATTTCACCAAATACTGTGCAAACCTCACACTGACAAACTTTCACTAACTAAAACTTTTTATAGTAATTAATTTTTCATACTTCCTGTGGTATTTCTAGGTTGCTAGCCATTCTTTCCCTTTTTCGACATTAAAGCTCGAAGTAAATTGTAGTCTCACTTCTATGCATTTTTGACTCAACACAAAAGAAGAAGAATAACTCTTCGCTGGACTCAAATGGTAAAGAAATACTAAACATCAAAACAATTTTGGACGCTCGTATATAGCCCTTGTAATGTTTTCATCAAGTTTAATCAATCTGTCCGATACAACATTTCTGAGGAAATGAACGCTTTCAAATTATTTCATCTGCGTACATTGTATTCATAAGTAGTACTTTTTCAGGATGGGCTGTCATTCTCAATGAAAGCGCTAAAACCGGCACTTCGCAATGACAGCTTAAATTACTTAATTGTAAAATATGTGAGGAAGTATGCAAATATTTTCATGCTAAGAGTATCGAATGTGCGGGATACAAATGAATAAAAAAGGAGTAGAATTTGCTTGAAACAGCTTGAACATTTAAACTTCTTTAGAAACAGGCATGTTAAAACTGATTTTTTTTCGCGAACCCCCAGGGGTTCGTGAACCACCGGTTGGGAACCGCTGTGGTAATCGGTAAGCTATTAGAACACTCCTGGTTGGTCACCGGTGAAGCCGGTTGCTCTACTCGAACAGACCGAAAATGAAGATTAACATATCACACCCTGGCAAAAAAACTAACGCAAATCAAAATTAGGGTAAAAGGTACTGGTTATTGATTTAAAATCTACACACACATACATATATATATATAAGTTTAGTTCTCTTTCTTGCCAAAAACGTCGAACAAAGTTAGCTTACACAACTTGTCCGTGGTGGCGTAAAAAAGATATAATCAGTTGTGACACATCCTTGAAATTTATAATTAAGAAGAAATTTTTTTAGTATGCATTATTAATTTAGTATTAATTAATATTTTTTACATATTAATTTAATATATTTTTTATATTAATTTAATATTTTTTACGTGCGATATAATGCACTGGCCTCAAAAAGTTAGTGTACAACCTTTTTTTTTGAGTATAATTTGCAAATAAATGAATGTAGAAACAAAAAATTTGCAGGATATGTGCATTAAATAGCTTTTTTTTTATTGAATGCGCCACAGAAATTTGTAAAAGTGGATTGCAAAAACGATATGCTATTTCGTTGTTTCGGCAGTTGATTTCATGACGTCATTAAACGTCATGAAATCAACTGCCCGCTGCCCAGGTACGAACAATCCTATATTGCAAATCCTTACGTTTACGATATATAACAAAAAAAAAAAACTATCTTTGCGGGAAAAGTCCATTCTTGAAGAAAATAGAACAACATGCATTACCATCCATCCGAATGAAGTCCTTACCAATAACACCAGCACATGGGCGAACATATGGATCAAGGATTTCATCCCGATATCTCAGACCAGTCAAAGTTCCTCCATGGAACACATGAATGTGTGACCACCGAGCGAGATCCCTGCCCAAACCATGATTCCTTCATCTCTAGTACTGTGCCTTTCAACAGTGTTGGATTGATGGTATCTGTACGCTGTTCCCTCCAGATAAGTAGATGCCCCGATTCACTCTCCAGTGTAAATCTGAACTCGTCTGTGAACATTACAGACGCCAATTGCTGCTGGGTCCAGGAAACATCCAGGAATGTTATCTTTCCCAGCATAAGCGGATCCTTTGCTGTGATCCGTTGAGCAGAACACACACAACTGGTCGTCTTGCGTAGAGACCTGCATTGTGAAGAAGATTACACACCGCAGTAATTCTTCTTCCTGATGCTACGAAGTGGTCTGCAACGAGCTGCGGCACAGTAGCGGTTCTTCTCCTTCGGACCAAAAGAAGTAGAAAACGGTCTTCTGCAGGTGTTGTAGCTCGTGGTCGGCCTGGAACAGGTCTTCTGGACACAGAATCTTCTAATTGGTATTGATTCCAAATTCGCTGAACAACACTACGAGGCACATTGAGACGTCTAGCTGCATCAGCCTGAGACAATCCCATTTCCATCAATCCAACTGCCCTCCACCTTAACGAATCGGGCAAACGACGTTCTGAGACATTTTCTAAACTCTATTGACTATTGTCACAGAGACTGCCAACAACAGTTGAAAATCAACGCAACTTACACACAAAAGTACGAAAGTTTGATATTTGCATGTTTTTCTCTCACTCATAAAGATATGTTCTTTTCTATAAAATAAAAGTGGTAGTTATCGTTTTTTCATAAATAGTTTTAAATTTCCTTCCTGTCATTCGTGCAAACTATGCATTTTATTGTTACTGCTATTTTTTCAATGGTGAGCTTCGAAAAACATGTTGCACCTTAACTTTTTGAGACCAGTGTATTTGAGGCTTAATTCCCAAAAACAACTATTAAATAAAACCTTGATTTTCTCCAATGCTGTTTTTTTAAATATGTGTCACTTTCCTTGCCGAGCTGCAATTGGTCCAGTGCAAAAAGACATGTTATGTATATGTAAATTTCAGACTATTAAAAACTAAAACCTATGTTTAAAAAAAATGGTACGCTATTTGAACTTATAATCATCGTGATTAATATAATGCATTAAAGAAAAAAAAATACTTATTTGAAATTTGCAATCAGGCAACGGTTTATTAGTAAAACATTTTTAAAATCACATCTGTTCTCTTTAAAACAAACATAACCGGGGAGTCAAAAATTTTGTTTTTAGTGAAATCGACTTATTGTTGCACTTGTGAGATTAGAAACAGGTATTTCCTTTCATTTAAGTTTTTGAACCAACTAATTACTTCATTTTAGCTGCAGATTTGCCAGACTCCAAATGCGCGAAAGTGCTTACTGCGTACCGGATTGTTGGAATAACTGCAGTTGCATTTAACTGATAAATTGAGTGCTGCCTTGCATTCTAACTGAACCAAACTCTACGGTAATTATCATTACCATTCCTGAGATTTAATGTGAAGTAATAATTATTTCGACTAAACCGCAAATGCGTACGAAATATTTGAAGAACTAAGTATTGTGAAGTTTAGCTTTTATCAATAACTACTTATAATCTAATATTTGGAAGAAGTATCTTTGGTGTTAAAGGTAATTATTTGATTTGAATTCCCGATTATTTTTGAAATTAAACTAGCTGATGTGTGCATCACATACTTCCTTATACTCCAATTTAATGATAATAGTGCCTCGGAGTAAGCAAAGAAACACTTTAAATGTTTTCACCCCAAGTTTGTTGCGAATCGAAGCAAAGAAAACGTTTTATAGAGATAAATTTTCCCAATGCTGGCAGTTTTAATGTGATTCAATAGTTAACTCTCGAAATATGGCCAATTGAAACCAGATTAAAAATTAAAAAAACGCCAAATTTGTCGCCAAGTTGGCGATAAAACTTGGCGACAAAAAGCTTGGCGATATATTGCTAAGTGTTTGCCAAATTATATCAGCAGTTGAGTTTGCATTGAAATTAGCAATGATTTTACCCCAAATAGGTGTAACAGACCCCATCTGGAACATCTGAATGCAACCAAAAGGGAAAGTGCACAACTAGACCCCACTAGGAGCCTACGTACCAAATTTAAACTTTCTAGGACATACCGTTCTTGAGTAATGCGAGGTACATACACACATAGATACGTACATACGGACATCACGAGAAAACTTGTTGTAATTAACTCGGGGATCGTTAAAATGGATATTTCGCGTATCTATACGTTCTTAGGCATATATCCACGTGTGGTCGGGTTGAAAAAAAAAAAAAAAAAAGCTCAATATTTATTCGGAGGCGAGCAAAATGGAAATTATGTCCGATTTTTGAGTGAAATTTTTTTTCGCGAATGCAATACTTCCTTTTTTGTAAAAGGAAGTAAAAAAGACTACATTTTTGTAAATCATATACAGTAAACTCCCGGTTATCGGCGGTCGGTTTATCCGCGGTTCGGATTATCCGCGGGTCTTTTCACTACTTTTTTTTTAACAGTCACTAAATGCTCTTAAAACTTTTGATTGGGTTATTGTTCGCTTTTAGCTTTTACATATGTATATTTTTTACATTCCATGTTAGTAGATGGAATGTAGCAATGTTTTTAGCTATAATTTAAATGTAAGTGTGAGTGTTATTCATATTTTTTAGCGATTGTATATAGTAGTAACGTCTTTTACCTATTATTTGGATTATCCGCGGTTTTCGCTAATCCGCGGTTACCGTGCCACCCTATTCTGCGGATAATCGGGAGTTTACTGTAATTTGTTTCAAGGATAAGATTAATATTTCTGTCAGCTTTAAATTATTGCCTCGTCTCTTTCCAATTCACCTCTGTGGAAAAAACGTTCCGCTCATTAATTTATATTTCATTTTTTAATTAATAGAAAGGGGACATTGTTACTATAGTTAGATGCGATACGTTTTTCAGTTCTGCATAATGCTGTCTTTAGTCTTGTTACTACAAAAAGTTTCATGGATTTTGAAATGCTATTTTACTCACAATTTTATGCCTAATACCTATTTTTTTCCACTTGCCTAAGCCCTGGCTTAGAGTCGGTAACTTACTGCTAAATACCCAAGCTTTGCTTCAATTTACGAGTCGAACCGCACCATGCTGCGGACACTCGCCGGTGAGATAAATTTATTTTCTCTACTACTTTGTTGGCACTTTCTGCTTCAATGGAATGACATCTGTCTCGAGCTTGATTATACACTAATCCAGACTTATGAGTTCTAATTAGAAGGAAACTGCAGTCTCTTGATATGATGACCGGGCTGTCTGGTATACTGCATGTAGTTCTAGCGTTAGCCCTGGCTTAGGGGTGTTAATTTATTGCTCAAGTCCCTTTGTATAATTCAAAATTTTCGTTTATACTTCAAATTTAGAAAAGACTATATGATATTGCATTTGTTCTAAAGTTTCAGTTTAGAATGTATTTCTCTTTTATTAAAAAAAAAAAAAAAAAAAAAAAAAAAACTCTAAGCAATCTCCGAAGTTGGAAAATGAATCATTTTTAGATTTTCAGCGCATTATCTTAATTTTATTTCAGTTAATTTTATTCCGATAATTCATATATTTCTAACTAGCAGTACCCGCACAGCGATGCCCGTGCTAAAAATTTAACGGAAGTCGAATGAATTAATAAAATTGTTGTCCCCTCATCCTCTGATGTAAAATGAACATTTTTCTTTGTATAAAATGCGTACACACCTTTTCAAAAAAAAAAAACTTTCCTTGGAATTTAAGACTTTTCGTCAAATCATTAAATTAGATTTACAGTTGCTTTAAATTAAAACTCTATTTAGCGAGTGAAGCGGTTTTTACTGCAATTTAAAATATTTCGCCAAGTAAAAAAAAATATCAAAATATGTTTCAAATGTAAAAATAGTTCCGCAACTTTATTGTTTATCGCCAAACTCGCCCAGCAATCACGCTATCATAATCCATCCGTCTGACGAAAAAAAGAAAAAAATCATCCAGTGGTAACATTCAAAAGTCATCATTAGAAAAAAAGAAGAAAATGTCGTACATTTCACTCGCATAAAAACAAATCAAAAGTTTCTTTTCTTTCAAAACAAATCGCCAAAACAATGAATTACATTTACGGTTGCTTTAAAACAATAATCCTAGACTGAACTGCTCAGCGCCTAACGCGCCAAGCGACCACGCTACCGGAACCCAGCCCTTTTACGAGTGAAGCGAATGTTTTTTCCTTGGCAATAATAAATGTTTCGTCAAACAAACAAAAAAGTATAAAATCACATTAACAGTAGCTTTCAAATCTTTATATATTAAGAGCTGCGTTGCCCGGCTTTGCCCGGTATACCTTGAGAATAAAAATTGTGTCAAGTGACATATATTCGGCAATCAGGCTTTAAATAAAAGAAAAAAAAAAAAAAAACACCATGCAAAATTACCCTTCCAAACAATGACGACAGATTTTAAAATACTTTTAAAAAATTAAAATGCGAAAGATGGATTTTAAAAGCATAACCATGGAAATACGAAATAAAATAAGTTTAAGAAATTAAATGCAAAATTAGGAAAAAACAATGGATTCAAAAAGCGTAACCGTGGAAACGCGAAAATAAAATGGTTGACAAAGTGAATCAAAATCACATTTTTTGAATTTGATTTAAAAACGCTTGTAACTTTTTACTTCCTTTTACAAACGAGATGATGTGTGCATCAACATGACTTCCTTTTACTCCAATTTAATGTCATTTTCTCATTATTTGCAGTTTCAATGTTATTCAATATTTTACTCTCTAAATATCACCAACAGTGGTCAAATTAAAACCAGATTAAAAAAAAATAAAAATAAAAATAAAATCGCCAAATGTATCGCCAAGTTGGTGACAAAACTTGGCGGCCAAAAAAAAAAAAAAAAAAAACTGGCGATATATCGCCAAGTGTCCGCCAAATTATTACACCACTTGAGTTTATAGACTCAACATTCATTCGGGGGTGAGCAAAATGGAAATTAAGGCCGATTTTTGAGTGAAACGTTTTTCGCGAATACAATACTTCCTTTTTTGTAAAAGGAAGTAAAAAGGAAGCATTGTATTCGCGAAAAAATTTTCACCCAAAAATCGGCTCTAATTTCCATTTTGCCCATCCCCAAATAAGTGTTGAGTTTTTTTTTCAACCCGACCACACGTGGATATGTGCCTAGGAACGTACAGACACCCGAAATATCCATTTTCACGATCCTCGAGTTAATTACAACTAAGGCCCCTATATATACGAGCCGACGCATCAGCTTAAGATGAGCCTTTTGGATCGGAGCGCGTGTTTGAGTGGTTGTCTTTTCTGGCAAGTTATCGCGTTTGGTGATTATTCACTGTGAGCAATTATTAGCGGCACGTGAATTTTCGGAAAATTTGGCGATATCCGAAACTTTGCTGTGGTAACCCTAGCAGTGCAACAATGAAAAATCCGATCCAAAATGGCTAAACTTAAGCTGATGCGTCGGCCTGTCTATATAGCGGCTCTAATTACAACGAGTTTTCTCGTGACATCTGTATGTACGTATGTATGTGCGTATGTGTGTATGTATGTCGCATAACTCAAGAACGGAATGTCCTAGAAAGTTGAAATGAGGTACATAGACTCCTATTGGGGTCTAGTTGTGCACCTCCTTTTTTGGTTGCATTCGGATGCTCCAAAGGGGATCTTTTGCGCGATTTTTTTTGTTATTTTTTTTAAATCTTCAATTTGGCTACTGTTGGTGATTTTTAGAGAGTAAACTTTTGAATACTACTGACAATAGTGAGAAAATGATATGAAATTGGATTAAAAGGAAATCATGTGATGCACACATCAGCTCGTTTCCTTTGAAGATAGATGCTAAGTTTTTCGACCGTAGGTCGAGAGAAATCTGGAGTAAAAAATGTCGCTTTTTCCGACAGTGTCAAAAAGAAAACTGTGGGACAATTCCTTCACTTTTTATTGATAGATTTAATGAAGAAAGTAG
Source organism: Uloborus diversus (assembly GCF_026930045.1). Taxonomy (NCBI): domain Eukaryota; kingdom Metazoa; phylum Arthropoda; class Arachnida; order Araneae; family Uloboridae; genus Uloborus; species Uloborus diversus. The sequence goes on along the minus strand of NC_072731.1, from coordinate 178,812,530 downwards.
TGCCTAAATTTCAGCTAAGCCTAAAAAAGTTCCAGCTAAAAACGCAAATTACTCCCGCCGTAATTAAGTTAAAGCATTGAAACAAATTGTTTAGAATGCGAAACATTCTACTCTTTTCAACGGTATATAATATTAATATGTGCTGGTAATTTTTTACTCCCATATTCGGGAATTTATGTGAAATAAGGGCCTAAATTGAAAAAAAAAAAAACTATTTATCGGATTTTTTCGAATCATAGCCTATGTCACTCAGTGAGAGAGAGAGATTCTACGTATTTTTTTAAAAGTAGCTTAATCTTGATTGAATCACTGGTGTAAATTACGCAAAACACATGCAGCCATTATTCAAACTTTCAAAAAATGCAAAAAAGCGAGCTGTCAGTCCTATATTCAAAACTTATGTTCTGTAGTTAATCGTGAAAGGTTGGCCTATTAGGAGGAAAAAAAAAACCTTTGGAAAAAAAGGAGAAAAAAAGACACTGTTTGGTTTTGAAAAATAGTCTTAAACACGGATTACAAGTAGCCTGTTTATAGGACATGAAATTAAAGCGAGAAGAGTTTATTTGACATACAGACGAAAATATTTCTTCTTGGTTAATCCAAATAAAATGAAATTTGTACTCATTGTACACAATCTGTTTAGTGGAAAACCTTAAAGTGAATTTAAAACTAAATACAAATTTAATTAAAGTTGTGACAATTTAAACCTATCCTTTAAGGAAATTGGAAAAGGTTTGAAAACTGGAAGTATTGTAATGGTGTTAAAACAGAGCGAGCATCAAATGATTTTTAAAGAGTTAAATGAATGCTTGAAAGTAATGTATAAATGGATTAAACAATTTTGGTAGCATACTTTATTACTTTAAAAAGAAATACTTCATACTTTTATTATGCTATATCGTCTTCTTAGTTCTACAGAGTTTATAGTAAACTGTGATAATGGTATATTGGAAAAATGTTTTTAAAAGCTTGATTTTTTCTTTATTTTAAAAATGTTCGTAAGAAACTCATCAATATTTTCAAAAGTATATAGTCTGAATATATAAAATTCACCCTGCGATATAGGGTTATTTTACGCATTTGATTTAAATATGCTTATTATCTGTATCTCTTTTCTAACACTTTCCCAAAATCTAGAAACAGGATGTAGCGACTTACCGTCAATTGAATCCTTTATGTGAAGTATATTACGCATATTATTTTTGTATTTTAACGGGGTTCTAGAATATTTTCTGCGTCAGTTAATGCAATGATATTATGCGTTAAAGAATTGTAACTCTAGCCCCGACTTCATGGGGCTTGGGGTAGGGGGGGGGGGGCTCGGTCCCCCCAATAATTTGTGTTCGTTTGCGTCTTTTTTTTTTTTTAGAGGGAGCGGCGAGTGTTTTTGGCTTGAGGAGTGCTTTATGTGAAGACAAGTTTCTTTCTGTTTATCGAGTGTCAATGAGAATTATGACATTTTTTGAAAAAATTTGTAGGCCTTTATGAAACTATAAATATTAAGGTTCCTGTGTGTTGATATTATTTGACACGAAAACCTAAATGTATTTCGTCGACTAATGTTCAGTTAAGTGAAGTCAAAATATTACGATTAATTTACATACCCTTTTCTGGAATTGTATTTTTAGTTATTTATTTAAAATTTAAACTTTTAAATTGCATTTTCTTCTTTCATATCCCTAATTTTTGTTCATTTTTTTTCTTTTTAAACGTATAATAATTATTCATTTTCACCCACATAATTTATGATCAATATGAGTATATCATACTTAATGCCAACTATTAACTGCATTTGTCTCACTAAAGGTTTTATAATAAATATGCATCCAAGCAATCTGTTGCGTACGGTACTGAATTACGTATATTTTATTACAATTTCTTTATTAAATCGTATTTTATTACAAAATCTTGATTACATTATAGTTTATTACAATATCTTTATTCTTTCATATTTTATAACATATATTTTAATATCTTGTACTAAATTTTAAAAAAAAATCCTCTGGTCACCTAAAATTGATTAAACCACGTTTGTTGGTCAGCACAGTGGAGCTCTGGGGTGAGAATGAGTAATCCCTTCGTAATTTTCCACTTTTACTGTTCATTGCTGCTATAAAACTTTTTATTAATGATAATGTTTTCCTGTGATTCATAAAATTGCTTTAAAAAGAGTTTATTTCTCTTCTGTGAAAACCATCATCTGCTTTTTTGATTCAATCTATTTATGGATAGTTTGTCTATAAATCAAAACATAAAAAGTGCTTTGGTCTTGCTTAACAACATCAAAAGTACTCTGCTTTAAAAGCATAAAATGATCATAAAACTATGCCGAAAACAATTTCGGGTTCTATTACAGCAGGCAGATGAGGGATTTTTAAAGAATGAGATTCCACTCCGGTCCGTATTTTGTTAATGCTTATTCTAGAAGTGAAACAGTTGTTCGGAATGAGACCTTCAGCAAAATTCATTTTCTCAAACAAAAACCATTTTCAAGGATTTATTCTGTCCGGCTTTTATTGCTCTTATGAAAGTAGTGTTTTCACAGCGCGGAAGCACAAACATTATGAGGTTTTTTGAAGATTTATAATCTCATTTTTAAAATAAGCGAAAAAATGTTCTTTAGTTTTACACAAGAAGCTGCGGTAATTTTAGTAGTATATCTGCGATGTCATGAAGTATTTTCTTTGGTAATTTGAGTTCACAATTTAGATTAAATCTAAATTCAGGCTAAAAGAATAAAAAATCAATGAGTAAAGTAAATTACAATGTTAATAAGAATTTTGAAGCAGAAGTTAAATTACGTAGAGCAAATGTAATTTCTCATCTAAACGAATTCATACGTAGTAATTATTTTTACGTTTAAGAATAACACATTCACACACACACACAATGTATAGAAGAATGCAAGGGCGGATCCAGAAAGTGTTCAAGGGAGGAACGATTGGTTTACAAAATTGATTTTCTAAATTCTCAAACCTCCTCCTCGTATTTTTTTGTTGTAACTTCCATTTCTAAGAAATTCCGGAGAAGTGTAATGAACCCTATCCCTTATTTTAACGTCATCAAAGGTGTCCCGTAATTGCCTTTTTTGACTTCAATTTAAAAATTCTTCCAGGGGAGAACCTCCTTATCTCATCTAATACCTTAAGATCGTCTAAAATTGAGTTTCTGGAACTTCAAAAAACTTTCCGTACAAAGTTCCGATCCCTATCACTAAAATGTAAAGAGATGTGCTACAATTGCGTTTTCATGATTATAATTCCGAAAAAATTCCGAGGGAAAACCCACTTTTTGTAATATTATTGAAGATCACCTAAAATTACATTTTTGGAACCTCAGTGTCAGAAATATGCCGAGAAAAAGCTCCTGCATCTAGGCTCAAGGAGGGGGGTGATCGGCTCTCTCTTGTATCCGTCCTTAGAAGAATGTCAGAAATTCCAAAGCAAAGGCTACTCCCGATTCGCAGTCCACTGTGATAATTCTAGTTAAAGTTTAACATGAAATGGTTTTCGACATCATTTAAGAGCATTTTTCTCTCGCATATTGTATGTTTTTTTTTTATTTTTATAAAACATACATAAGGTAGCAAACACTTTAATTTAACTCATAAATTTAAATTGATAAGGTAGGAGGTCAAAACATCTTCCATCATAATTTTCTAATGACTAGTGCTGCGACATAGGCGATGAACCGTGTGAAAAGTCTGGTCACCAGCAACAGCAGCATAGTAAAATAGTATGAAGACGCAAGTGCGTTTCATTTTTGTGCCATGATTTCCCTCCTACGTTTTATAGTGAGATGATTTTGAAAATGCTCCATTTATTATCAATATAGATAGCAGTAATTTGTAGTCGTGCAATGTTTTAATAACACTATAAAACAACGGGTAATACGCTATTGATTCAGTTGAACTGATTTTGGGTTCACTGTGCGAATCTGGCAGTAAAGGCGATCAAGTTTGCTTGTCGGGTTGTTTTTAATATCTCCCACCAAAGTGTTCCACATGACACCCAGTAGGTGATACGCAGAACAGAGGAACAAAGGTTAGAACATTCATTGCAAACTTCTCAGCAGAAGTCCCCAAGCCGAATGATATCAAATTAAACCGAAATCAACTTTTTAACTTCCCTCTGCATGAAATTCCAGTTCTGGATCAGCAACTGCAATCATCAGTTCTATAAAAGTTCGTAATAAGAAAAAAAAAGGTGAAAAAAGAAAGACAGCCATTTTGACAAGCAACAAGGTGATTAACCTAAAAATTAACGAAACACGAAAAAGAGAATGTCTTCTCTTAATTCAAATCGTTTGGCTAATGATCTGAGATATTCAACACAATACTTTATCGTAAATTGTAGGCTAAATTTAGTGCATTAAACCAGGGTTGCGGAGTCGAAGGTAAAATGAGCGCATCCACAACTCCAAAATCAGTCCGGTTCCGACTACTTGACTCGAGCTCCCACTTTGTACCCCTGGTAGACCCTCAGAGGGAGAAAGATAGACTCCGATTCCAACTCTGACTCTTGGAATTTTAAAGCCTCCGACTCCCTTACCCAAAAATCATCCAACCGCCCAAAAAAAGAGTCGGACTCCGCAGCACTGCATTAACCCATTAAGCGCCGCTATATGAACCACATTAAAAATACTTAAGTTTTCATGTGTTTTGATATTCAATACACATCTCCAATCATATGTAGCTGAAATTTCGCAAAAATATTTATTAGGTTAGGAGATATGGTATGGTCCCAAAATGGGAGACTTGGCGTTTAATGGGGACAACATACATATCCCTGCCACTATGTTGATACTTGGATAATTTCTGGCTAAATCCAATTAGAAAGCCCTAAAATCGTTTTTATGTAATAATATGGCTAGGTATTGGTACTTTATGTACATATTCAACATATTCAAGCTTTAAAATGTAGATTTTTTAAATTTCATGACACCCAAAGCTATACATTGTGGACCCCCTTGCAACAAAAGCTGTGAGGGCCAGCTCCAGAGGCTAGCAGTGTATATTTACAACATTAATAAGTATTAGTATGGTAGTTATTTTCAATTTCTTGAGCCGTTGGGACCCTTAAGAACGTCTCCCCTCCCCTTCTTCTGCCCGTACATCACTCTGTATCTGGTTTTCATTCTTGTTGCATTTCTTCTTCTTATACATTTTTGTACAAAACGGAACTTTTCCCACACATTTTACTACCTTTTAGCAAAAAGTCTTAGGATTTTCATACACAAAAAGAGAAGAGGTAGCTTTTTTCTATTAACCATGTAGGGGGATCGAGCAATGGTAAATGACAATGACATGAAGCACTATATAAAATGTATCTTATAAAATGGAACTAAGATATTTTTGGGCTCCCTGATGGTGTAATTGTGTTATTATAGGCAAGGGTTTTTTTGCTGTCAACATTTCGGTTGCTTTACAACATGTTTGATGACATGATTTATTCATCATCATAATGTTTTTAGAGATAAATGTCTAGCATGCTTCGCATTGAGGAATTACCAACGGTCATAGTTTCTCCGATTTCATCCAACAAATTACGATAAATGGTAAAAATATAAAGTGAGACAGTTATCGCATTATCTGTGATCTAAACGATTTCGATTAAAGTTTTTTTTTTTTTTTTTCTCAACTATCTGAAAAGAATTTGGCAATTTACAAACAAGTGATACTGCACTCATCTTCTTGTTTTAAGCTAAAATATATTATTTTAATAGTGTTTGAAGCTCGTAGCAAAGTCAAAAATTCTTTCTACATTTTTGATTTCAAAAAAAAAGGTGAAGAAATTTCTCTATTGAGATTCAACCTCCCTAATTGAAGAGGGAGCGCCCTCAAGGGGGAGGGGAGCATGGAGCTGACTGAGCTACAAAATAGTTTTATGGAGGGGGGGGGAATAGTTTTAAAGGGAATTTGATCTACTTTTACGGGAATCTCTTTCGTGATCTGTAGAAATTCAGAGAGATACGTCATCCTCCTTAGGGAGGATTGGCACCCCTGTTTTTTCAGAACTTTCTTCTTTACGAATGGAATGTTACTTGTTTTGATAAAAGCACCTGCTCCTGACCTTGAACAACAAAAGAGTGTTTACAATGAGAAACTACACAGGGGGCTGTGGCTTCAACAGGAAAAAAGGGGAGAGTTCATTCGTGCAAAAATGGGTGAAGACGATTTCTACTGGGAATGACTTGCTCTGCTAATCAGAACACGCCAAGTCTCCCATTTTGGGACTTCAGTAAATAAAGTCCTCTAAAACTACTTTAAATTATTTTCCTTGGCCCCTGTTTGTTGTGATTTGAAAAAACGTCTACTGAGCTTCATATTCCATGTTCCTAATTTCCTGCATTTGCATTTATTATTTTTAGGGAATTTTTTCCCCGTGTAATGCAAAAACAAGAAATTTTCGCAAAATTTAAAAATTTTTCGAAAAGGAATTTACATTCCAAACCTTTTTGAAAAAATTACCAGTAAAGTTTGGTTCTCTATCATTCATTTTAAAAAAATTTCAAAATGGTATCTTAATTACTTGATGAAGAAAAAAATCGTAATTGAAGGTTCCCAAAATGGGAGACTTGGCGCTTAATGGGTTAAAGTCCTCAAAAATATTCCATAGATTCTTATTTTTTTTTTGTAAATCAGTTATTATGAAGGAAGATATACGACACAATTTCGCTGAAAGCTGATCATCACTATTACTATCACGCAAACCGGGCATCAAAGTCATACATCACAGTAATATCGATGTCCCACTCCTTCACTGGAACGAAAAGGAATGCGGAAGGTGTATTCCCCACCCCAATATTTGGCAACGATATTGGAAGGGAAAATTCTCTGTGCTCAGGCTGATCGTTAACCGGAAAATCAAGGTTATTGATTTCATATGGATGGTAAGCAAAGATATCATTAAAGAATCCCCAACCGGTTTTTGCCATTTAATGATCCATTTAATCAAGAAATAAATTAACATACTAATCGATTGCTGTTAACAGTTTCTTGAATGTTTGTGCTTTATTTCATAGCAGTTAATGCACAGTGAAACTTTTTGTGATCGTATTTGTCATTATGCATAGCAAAAAAACATATCTATTTTATTTAATGATTTCTATATCACTGCATTTCATTTAGTTCCGGAAATGGCCTTGAGATTCACTCCTGCGAAATGAGATAAATATTTAGTTTTGCATAGTTTTCTTCTTTTGATTGGAAGTTTTTTTTATTGTACTGTTAAATGTTATCGGATGAGTACCAATGGAACACGGAAAACGTAACCGATGGCAGTGCCGGTTTTTGCGTTATTTTAATGGAGGTTTACTAAGTACATCTCGCAAATTAAATGTGCTTACGAGATGTTACACATGCTCCTTTTTTAATTCCGTAAAGTTTTAATTTATTTATTAGTTTTTAGGAAAATCATGTCAATAACATTTTCCTTTTGCTTAAATATGTCATTAATCCTGCTTTTTTCAATTTTTGGTTGAGACACCAAGTCTGTAGCAGCTTCGCTCATAGTGATTCTAAAAACTAATGTTTTAAATGCTTTTTCACGATATAACTTACGTATCAACTGAACACATTTGCCATGCATTAAGCTAGTTCTGTAAACAATCACTCGTAACTGCAAAAATTAACCAAGAGCCAAATGTCAAAAGGATCCGACAAGTAACCAAATATGACAACCTTTTGTTATCAGCATCACAAAAAAACTAGAGTAACTGAATGTTGAATTCTGGTAATGAAAGGTATTGCTTTCTGGCCTAATGAAATGATAAAACACCTCACATGACGTCTGTTTTTCTTACCGTGACAATACAGCAATTACTTATAATTAAACTTTTTTTTCCTTTCCTTTTCCTTTTTTTATATAATGTCATAAAAAATTCTTGAACACGTGAAGTATTGTGACGCAAACTACATATTAATGCGGCAATTTGTTAGTTTTCTATCTGTTTTTAAAATGTGTCGATTTTTCGGACAACCCGTATTTTAAAAATATACCCTTTTTATCTGTGTCGCAGCTTTAACAAAGTATTACGTACGTACATACATTTTCCCTACTTTTCTTATATATATATATATATATATATATATATATATATATATATATATATATATATATATATATATATATATATATATATAATATAAAAAAACGCTAATATATTCATGAAATTAAAACTCATCTATTTTGAGTTCAGGTATGAATTTTGTTTCTGTTGTAGTTTAAATATTGTTCTATTTTCTTTAGATAAAACTTGTATTTTTCGTTTGTAAAAGGTTCAATGTTTATATTTCATGTCATGCTGATATTCTGGACTTTCAGTACCCCAATTGCTTGTTTTGTGAGATGTCGGGGACTAGTGCTGCTTTTTTAGGCAATTTCGCCAGCAGCACTCACGAAACATCTCATGGTTTTTCCCTACCCTTGGGGAGTACCCCCTGATGAGGCCCCAGGGTATTTTGGGATTTTTTTCATTTTTTCCTTCTTTTAAAAGAATTTTTCTTTCTTGTTCAATCCTTATATTGCTATCAAATATATATATATATATATATATATATATATATATATATATATATATATATAAACTTCTTTGCGTTTAAGACAGCTGCATACTTATTTTGTTTGAAACATAAATCGTTTTATTACTTAGTACAATCACTCTGGGAATATACTTTAAAAACTTTCAAGAAATAAATGCGCGTCCAATTATTATATTCCACTGTGGACAAAAGATTGCCATTTTCTGGGTTCTGAGAAGTTCTGTATTCTAATAAGGCGAGAAGAATATCCTTGGGAAAGTAATTGGCTGTTCGTTCATTCCACTTTGTCATTCCTAATGAGCTTTGTCATTTAAATAGAAAAAAAAACTGCATAGAAGAAGAAGGAGCATTAACATTTATGATCATACTTTGTTGCTTTATGTAGGTAGGGTTATTGATGGTATTTTACAGTTTGTAGTCGTGTATTTCGAAGACACTTTATTAGAATTATCAGGGGGAAAGTTGTTGCATTGATCATTATCTGAGAGATTGTCGAAAACATAATGTAACAACGTTAAAACTTTTCTGTTAAACTATTCCTATTTTTGGGTATTTTCATCGGTTTTTGAGTTATTGAAAAACTAAAATCATTCTTTATTTTTACAATTATCAGTGATAGTTATAAAGTCCGGCTGTCAAGAGATGGCCTTTGACCACGCCTTATTTAAGAAGCGTCCATTAACGTGCTTCTTAATGGACGCGCTAGTTTATTCCATAACAGAATACACTATCGTGTTATTGGTTCTAGAGCTTGAGTACGTCACCTTGGCATTAATAAAAATGGCCACAGAGGTAAAACATTTCAATTTTGTACAGTCAAGATAGATGTTTTATTAGACAGGTCATATTCTATGGTAGGAGTGGTAATGGGTTTGTCTTGACTTGATCTCTTTGCGCAGTCATTGGTCAGAGACAGCAACGCCTCCTATTGTTAACTTCAGTTGAAAATTGGAGAGTGTAGGGTTGAAAGAAAGAGCTGAAAGCTTTTCATTTTTACTTTTTTGCCAACTCAATGTATTCATTGCTGCAACTTAAGCATTTCAGGTCTAAATAATCGCATTAGGATTTTTTTAGGATCAACTGATTCTGAAAATATTAAATATTAATCATCCAACGAGTACGTCAATTTTTACAATAAAAATAAACATCAACAAACTTTCGATAAGCTAACGATAAATTAGGAACTAAATTATTTCACTCAAGATATACAGAATTCTCAACTGAAAAAATATTATGAAACAATAAAATATTTGTAGCAAACATTAAATTTCAAATTTCTTTTTTTTTGACCACATAGGGTCAAGAATTATTTTCTCTTTTACAATACTTGTTTAAAAGGAGGCGCCCTTGTATATTGACCACCTGTCTAAATTGACCGTTTTTTCAGATACATAATAAGTAATATATCATATATATATATATATATATATATATATATATATATATATATATATATATATATATATATATATATATTAGGTGGTCCTTATTTATATGGAAATTTTTTTTTTCGGAATTCAACAAGTGACGCCCCCTAGTTTTGTGACACTATAATAAAAAGTAATCGGTGCAAAATTTGAACTCGATCGGTCAATAATAACACGTGCCCCTAGGACGTTGAACTTTAACACTTTTGATAATTTTCCCACAAATCTTCGAGTTTTTACTTCAGACCCCGTACATCGTTTCTCCTACGTTTGCCAAATATTTTTACATCGAGGTAGCACTAAAATTAATCTTTTTAATTACTTTATATCATCTAAAGATTTTACATTGAATAAGAATGAAACATTGCTTTAGAAACTTTACCTTAATCATACGCTTTTCTCAATGTATCTTAATCGTGTGCATTTTTTTTCTAATAGTCTTGAAGTCTGTAAAATACTAAATTGCTTTTGTGATTCATATTTGGTAAATTGATTGTGAAATTCTTCGATTAATTGTGCTCCTCTTTCAGTTGTATCATTCACAACTTTCAGTATTTTAACGATATCTCTTCCCTTTAAATAGCTTCCTTCATTTTGCCATGAATCAGGATCAAATAGGAAAACATCTTTTGGTGTTTGTAACTTATCAAACAGTTTTATTGACTTGTAATTGATTCTATAAAGAGGAAGATCTTTACTAAGAAAGTATTCCAAATCATCTACTGTTATTTGAAATTTTTTATACAGTCATCAGACACGTCTTCCTATTCAGCAAGCATTTTTTTGAAGTAGTCTTTTCCTATCTTCAAAGTTAATTCCTTCATTCAATACGGACAAAGCTACTAGTTCATCCCCTAAGTACCATAAGTGATTTATGAATTTTTCAATCACTGCTTCTGCTGCATGTTTGTCATCATTTTGTACGCTGCAGGTTTTTTAGACACTAGACTTTATATTAATTTAAAAGGCCTAGAAAGGGTTTCTGCGAAAAACTATATCTTCATACAACATTTAACTGTAAGACAGCATTTACGGGAAATCTCTTCATGTAAGGTCAATTTAAATTGTTTCCTAAATATATAAATATTCAAACAATAAATTCCTTTTGCCACCCATCTGGCTCACAGATAAGCTCCAGGCTTCCGAAAACATATCCCTGTAAGAGCGAGGACTTCACCAAGAAATATTATTACACGTTATGAGAATTCTCTGTAATATTTCTTAATTCCGCTTTCTATGAACAATAATATGTTATCAAATTCTTCTTTTAGAATTCAAGTGGTATGTGTAATTTTTGAATTTTGAAGCACTTAAATAATGGAATATCGAGTCTAGAACTAAGAAAGGCAAGAACTTCTTTAAAGACACTCTGCAGTACGATTTCAAGTGCATGATGATAGCAATACAAATGCAATATATCACCGTTCAGCTTTTGCTCTAAAAAATTACATAAACAATTTATACGGCCGGTATTGTAAGCCGCTGTATAAAACACTACAGCTTGAACAGTTAGCAATAAAGAGCAATCATCTAAGATATCATATACAACTGAAGAAATATCTCAGAAATTCTGAGTAGCTGTTCAACATTGGAACCTAAAGCTATCATGGTAAGCCTATCGGGCGTTTTTTTCCAGTTACATCTGGATGTAGCTTTGTATCCCAGGGAATAAATAAAAAACCTAAATTTAAATTCATGAAACCTGATTTTACCTCTCGAAGATTTTCTCTTGTTCTCTTAAGGAATGTACGATTGATCATAAGGTTATTTGGATTTAAATTTACTGCATCTACGTAGGCTGTTAATAAATGAGCAGCATATTTGTCCCTAATATGGCATTTGTCTAACATTGATGAAATGCGAGCAGATCTCAATAGTTGTCAAGCTTTTTTGCGTTGTGGTAGACCAGATATAGAAAACAAAGTTCAACAGGTTAGGATAGATACCCATTTCGTTTTATAAATCTTGTGAAATGCAAGAGGAATTTGATGATATTAAAGGACTATGTACTAAAATTGAAGACAGTTTAAAGTATAGATTTTTACATTATTCCGATCTGGAATTTTTTAAAATTTATATTTTAGATATGGAAAATAGTCTATTTTTATGGTAGGGTGATGAAGGATTTTTCAAAATTTAAATTATAAGAATGTATAAACATTTAAGTATATAACTAAAGAGCAGCGAATTAAAATATAATTGTCGTTACTTAGATTTATAGCATGGAAACCTAGTGACCCTATTTGCCACACCAATTACATACACAGAAAATTTTCTAAATCAACAAACCCAAAGCCTGGAGGAGGCAATTTGTTGTTGTCAAAAATCATTCATAAATGTCCTTGGCCATTCATTAATGGCCTTTAGAATCCCTTGTGTCCATCTTGGTGGAAAGAAATGTTCCCCTGCCGCTTGGTTTGAAACGAGCGCGAATAGCGGTATGCCTGTCCCAAGGCCATTGGTGTACTTGTACCCTATGTAATATGTAAAATTTTACAGAATGAAAGTGAGAGAATGGTTGGTCTGGAAGTAGCAACAGCTATTGATGTTCAAAATTACTTTAAATATGAAACCTAGGAATATTTTTACATAAAAATGAGAAAATCCGCATTTTTTTCTTCAAAACTCAAAAAGGGGGCCCTAGGGTCACGTGTTAATATTCATGGATTGACTTAAAATTTTGCATGGATCATCTATTTGTATAATGGAACAAATTGAGGGGGCGTCGTATAAAATATCTACAACTTCAAAAATAAGGACCACTCTAATATATATATATATATATATATATATATATATATATATATATATATATATATATATATATATATATATATATATATCAACCTCTATAACTTGACTACCTGTCTAAGTTAAGCACAAAACTACAGCACCGCAAATGGTTGACATACACGGGTTTCACTGTACTACATTCACGTGATTATGTTCAGAAATATTTTTAATTCAAATGAAAAAAAAAAACTGCTATTAACTTGGAATCAGTCACTTAATATAGCATAGATATTCATTTGAAGTACTTTCTGTTTGTACATTACTCTGAGCAAACTAAGCTCAACCGAAATTTGCTTTTCTACTTTGTTAGAAAACTTGTTGAGCTATTCAACCAATCTCTTACATTCCTCAGTTATTTATTAGTCATTATTTAATGTAACTGCTGCGTCTTTCATATTACACGACAATCAATAAAACTGGAAATTCATTTTTTGCCCAAACTAGTTTATAAAATGAACATTTCCTAATTCATTGTCATTTTGAATAATTCATAGATATGTGTCAATGGGGTTATTTCCTTCAGTCAAAAGTTACTACTTTTAGTCACTAAAATTGATAGAATAAGCAAAAAAAAAAAAAAAAAAAATCGACCCAGGAAATACTTTTATTTTCCCAACAGTTATTTTTTAATTAACTTTTTAAAATGTCCAATTTTTCAAACAAGGCGTGGTCTTTATGACGTCACAAATTGATGCATTTTGGCGCATCTGGCTGCCGCGATTTCACGTTATGATAATCAAGAAGCGAATGAAATATTACGCTCTATCAACCAATCAACTATCAATCAAATCGTTGCCAGTACACATGAGTAAAGAAGGGAATTAAATATTACGTTCTGTGAATGGCAACAGTGATTGGCATTTGTGATGTCATCGACAGAAGCGTAAACAATGAAAGCACGCCGATTAAAGTATTTTTTAAAAAATAGTTAACTTAGTCAAATTATTTAAAAAATGGTCAGATCCTATATTTTTAATCATACTCTTTCAGAAAAAAATACTTTTACAATTTCGGAAACGACCCCATTTAATGTTTTACTTTTACATACTCTCGTGTTCGAGTTAAGGACAAAAATATTTTTTCGGGGACTTTCAACTTGGTTGCCAGCTAGCTCCAGTGAACTCCCCTTAGCAAATCTGTCTGTCTTAATGTCATTTGGATGTCAGTTTTGACTGCTTAAAACTAGTATAGGTGAGAAATTGGGAACATTGAAAAATTATTTAGTTTGTTTGTGTGAAAGGAGAAAGAAACATTTTCCATTCTTTCATTATAGTGTACGAAATAGGGATACAACGGATCGAAAGTTAGAAGGGGGGCAGCAACCAAAGGTAATCTGACTTTTCAGGCATAAATGCATGGGGTAAAAAAAAAAAATATATATCCTGTGTTTGGTGTAGGAAAATCGAACTTTTGACAACTTCTCATCTGGCCAACAGTTCTCCACTGCGGCCAGATGAGTTGACATTGATATTCATGCGAAACAATGAATATCAATGTCAATGGGCATAGTATTGGATAGTTCTTGTAGGTCTAATAATGCTGTTTTAGAGTAGGAATTTATCCTATTTCGGAGTTTTTTCTGTTCTCTTCACATTTGCCCTTGATTTGAAGAGGAAAGGGTTCAGTTAAATGCATTTCTTCAGACTCCCGGAAAAGCTCTATTTTCTAATACCAATCATGGAAGTAGTGTATTTTACAGCTATAGATGTGTGACTGTCTTTGCTAACCTTCAAGGAGTTATATTCATTTTTATCGTACTAAAATGAACGAATGCAAAATGTTAACTTTCTCTTCTCACAGAAGCAATCTGAAGGATTGTTCAATATTCATAATGACTCATCTAAACCAGTTCTATGCAATCAAAAACGACATCCAGATAGCATTAAGACAGATAGCTTAGTGGGACCTGCTGGATCCAGCTGGCAATCAACTTGAAAGTCCGCAAAATTATAGCTTTGTCCCAATTAATTCGAACATTACTGTAAAATTTTTATCACACATTATCAGAAGGATTAATTTATAAAGTTATGGAACAAGAAATAGCATATTAATAGAATTAATAAAACTTATACATTCTACTAATTTCAACTTTAAATAGTCATTAAAATAGATCCAGTGAACATATGCGAGTTTCAGCAATGAATCCTTTTCTTCTGATTTTACTAGCTCATCTGCAAGTTCGATAAATTCATGTTGAATGCATTGTAAAATCCGAGTAGCGCGTGCCAAATCAAAACGTAAGACAAAGGTGGTAGAAAACTTATCAAATCGAGAATTTTGAAATATCCCACCCAAAGCTAAAATCTAAAAAATTCACTACATGGATATATATATATATATATATATATATATATATATATATATATATATATATATATATATATATATATATATATATATATATATATATATATATATATATATATATATATTACGAACGATGCCAGAAACCAAGCAAACGCGAAGATTAAATTTGCCTCTGAAAGATGAGTTTTCTATCAAATTTTTTTAGACGATCTGATGTATGAAATTTCAGTTTTATTTTTCTGCAAAAGAAAACGTTTCAGCAGTGTTCAAAAAGGGTACGATTAAGCTCTCTCATCCACTGATCAGTGTATTCACAGAAGGAGTTCTTTTAAAAAGGAACTTGACGAAGATATTTTAATCCCTACTTGATTCAAATTAAATTCATTTAAAATACTTTTCTCAGTTTTGTTATTTTTAATCATTATTAAGTCTATGGTATTTTTTTGGTATAATTACTGCCTAATACACCTGTACTGAAATACTTACGTGCCTAATGAAATACAATTTTTATAATTTTTTAATTTCAGTGGACCAAACTTCCCTCAAATGAAGGGGTTTGATCTACTTTGGATACCCTTGACAATTTCAAATAAAAGGATTAAAGTAATTTAAACAAGATTAATGATGCAAAAACATTGCTATGAATTCTTTTTCGTTAGCGATCTTGGGAAAGTTTTACGGTAAAAAAAAAGAAAGAAAAAAAAATTATTGAAAAATATTTTCGTAAAAAGTGAGTCAAGTCTCTCTAGTTTCAGCTACTAATATTAATAAAATTTTGCATCCCGATGTAAGATATGTGGGATATGGCCATACAATAACAAATCCAAGTGCACTCAAAAAGAAAAAAACGTAAGCCAAATAAAATAAATGATATGAATTAATTTAATTTGAGAGAATGAAGGAAGCAAAGAAGAAAATTGTTTATAATCTGAAATTAAAGGTAAATTATGCCAGTTTCTTTTTTTACAGAAGGGTTTTTTCCTTACGTTTTACATGTTAATTTTCTCTAATACCGAATGCTTTGACTGTGCAAAATGCTCACAACAAACAGAGTGAATCTTTACTAATAATAAAGCTGAAAGTCTGTCCGGAGGATGTCTGGATGTCTGTGACGCGCATAGCGCCTAGACCATTCGGCCAATTTTCATGAAATTTGGCACAAAGTTAGTTTGTAGCATGGGGGTGTGCACCTCGAAGCGATTTTTCGAAAATTCGATGTGGTTCTTTTTCTATTCCAATTTTAAGAACAAAAATATCATAAGATGGACGAGTAAATTACGAGATTATCATAACGTGGAACCGTAACATGGGCACAAGCCAGTTGGCGAGATACGAAATTATCATAACGTGGAACCGTAACATGGGTACAGGCCAATTGGCGAGAAAATTCACCACACATTATTTGTAAATATACAGGCGAACGAAAAGACCTTTTAATTTTTCTATTACGGGCAAAGCCGTGCGGGTACCACTAGTATTAAATATATCTTGATTTAATTTTCTTTTTCATGGGGAGAAAATAACGCGAGCCAATTAAATAATACGTTTGAGTTTAAATACCTCAAAATATTGAAGAAGCAATGATAAATGAACGCGTACCAGAAACTTGAAGCAAAAACCACTGCTCTTAAAGATATGCATGAAGACAGAAATTAGATTTTAATTAGTTTATAGCATTGCAATCTCAAGCATTACTTTCTGGACGTCATTTTTCGAAATAGTTTGCTAATAAAATGCGAAGGTGGGTACACGAAATAAAGTGAATCTGCTTTGAAGAGATCTTGACAGTTTAATTAAGCTTTTTCTAAAGAAAAAATTAAGACGCTATCAATCTAAAGAATTGTATTTTCACCATAAATGTCTAGTTATGGTCTCAATAAAGAGTAAAAAATAAACTAATCGAAAGTAGAGTTACATGGACGATGTGTGGCAGGTCTGTATGTTTCTCGCCCTCCCCTTCCCTATAACTTTTGATGAAATATCTCGGGGGAAGGGGGGGGGGGTGACCGTAAAAAAAAGCCCTCATAAGATTTCATTTGCATATTTCATTCTTTGATTTGAAATTGTTTTCGTTTAAACCTTGAACAGTTCAAAAAGCTTATGAGATTCTAGGGGAAAATTTTTATGCAATACTAGCTGACCAGGCAAAACCTTATTCTGCCATATAAATTATTCCTAGTGAATAGTTCGGTTGTTAATTAAAAAATAACGAGTGTATTGCAAGTGAGTGACGATGGGATCTATTATGGTAAGAGGAATGAAGCGCTGTAGAAGACGATTATCGTCTATAAAAACAAAAAGCACCAACCATTCATTTTCTCAAAACAATGTATTACATTAACGAAGGAACAAATTCAGTCTGATCTCTTAAATTTTAAACGTAGTGTGAAAAGAGTAATATATTTTTTTATCCTAAAGTAAAACAATGTAATAAAGAAAATCAATATTCATTTCATAGAGAAATTGAGTGAGCGATAATTTTTTGTCAGCCGGTCTTTAGCCAACACAAATAAGCTCGATGATTTGCTCACATAAGAACATGCCACGTCTAGTTGTCCGTGTGAAAAATACGGTGTGCCCAAATCTAAGCCGTAAACAAACATATCGTTTTATTGATTGTCATTGCAAATGACAACTTAATGAAGGCGTTTAGATTCAATTGGCACGTTTGTGGGAATCATTGGAATTCGTGGCAGCAAAACATTTTTGGCTCGGAATTCACAAAACGGTGGCTTCGATAACGTTTTTCATCATTTTTTAAGTGACGAACTGCGTGGTGGTTCAAATTTCGAGGTAAAATAACCGGAGATCCAATTTAAGGCATAGAAGGTGACGGAATGACGAAATTCAGTGTGTACAAAAATTGTGTTGTATAATTTACATCTTCGTTAGCACCGCAAACTGTATCGATCGATTTGTATGGTACCAAGTCACCAGGCAGTGACTGCTGTATCTTGAAGTTGAAATCTTCGACGTTTACATTCTTTGCTGTTAAAATGGCTCTTCCGTCAGTCACACAGAATTTGTGTTGTGTGCGTACATTGGAAACATGCGGTAAATAAGAGCATTTTGAGAATCAACGATAGTGCAGAAATTAGTGGACAATTTTATGCATCCATTATTTTTGTAGACAGCAACTTTTAGATCTTGTAGCATTTGGACACGCATGTTTATTCTTAGCAGGACTTTTCAACATTATGATTTAGTGGCAATGATTTCAAGCAAGCGTTGATCTATTCAGGGTACGTTGAACGCAGTGTTCTGTTGAGTGTTCTACAAGAGACTGTTTGTCTGCTATAGTGCATTCATCTCAGGTGATAATTTGGCATTCTTTCAGTACTGTGGCCATGGACGATTGTTTTCTTCTGTTGCACACTGCGTCTGGGTTATTTCGAATATTAATTAAGTGCCATGCCAGCTTAAATGCTGCATGAATAGGTCTACCGCCATACAATAAAAAAAAAAAAAAAAAAGAAGAATCCGCATTGTCTCGCCGAAAATGCGGGAGTTCAATTACGATGTCTCTATCCAGTTTTTTTTCTTTTTATTTTTTTGACTTATTTTTTTATATTTTAATTCTCATCCACAAATTTTTACCCTCTTGCCCGCACTCTCCTATTTTTTAATCGCGAATTTCCCAAAGATTGAAATTGAAAGTCACTGTAAAAGTCTTGCTTAATTTAGTTATAAACATTTGTTTTGTTAACAAGTAGAGGATGGCAACAAATAAAAATTTTAAACCACTGAGGGTTTTAATTGTTTACTAGAGGTCATTTTGACATTAGGTAGCCAAAACAATTTCAGATAGGGACAACCTAACTACCTAGTGGTATGAAATATACTTTACGACCTATTCTCAAACGTACCAAAAATTTCATAAAAATTGGTCGAGCCGTTTGAGAGGAGTACAAACACAAACACTGTGACATGCATAGAGTATATATAAATTTCTTTACTCTATGGTGACATGAGATTTTTACATATTAGATTAAAAAAAATTTTGTTGCCATCTTCGGTTTGTCTATAAATGAAATGTTAGTAATTAATCTAAGCAAGGCTTTTACGATGATTTTCAACAATAGTTTTCACAATGATTTTCAACAATGGTTTTTCAATGATTTTCAACAAAGATTTTTACACTGATTTTCAACAATGATTTTTACACTGATTTTCAACAATAGTTTTTACAATGATTTTCAACAGTGGTTTTTACACTGATTTTCAATAATGGTTCAACAATGGCAGAGCTAGATAATGTAGACGCACGCCGTGAGCGGATTACATCCGCTGACGTGCGGATACATCGCCGCGGAGTTGCGCGTCGTCAAAAAAGTTCACATTCTTTACTTCTAATTCGTTTTAAATTGATATTGATATGCCGTATTTTTTCCGTATTTAGATCGTATAAAATATTACCAGATAGTATTTACACCCGCGCGTTCGGTGGATGTATTCGCTGCGGGCACGCGTATCTTGCGATTATCGTTCAAATTCTTACTTCTAATTTGTTTTAAACTGATATTATTTAATTAATTTTTAAAAGTTATAAATGGATAGTATATACGTAAGCGCGTAAGGTGGATACATTCGTTGCGGGAACGCGCGTGTCGCGATAATCGTTCAAATTCTTACTCTTCACTTCTAATTCGTTGTAAACTGATATTATTTAATTAATTTGTAAGAACTATTAATAGATAGTATCTACGCAAGCGCGTAAGGTGAATCTATTCGCTGCGGTGCGGATACATTCGTTGTGGGCACGCGCATTTCCCGATAATCATTCAAGTTCTCCTTCTTTACTTCTAATTTGTTTAAAATTAATATTGCTAATGTAAAACGTAGTAATCATAGCTAGATAATATAGACGGACGCAGATCATTCGCTGCTGTAAGAAAATATTTGGTGCTGTGCAAATACATTGATTGCGGACATTCGCATTAGGGTGGGCCGAAAAAAGAATATTTTCGAGAAGCAACTTCTAAAAAAGTTGTGTATTGTCATCCCAAACATAGGAAAAGTAATGAAAAAAAATAATAGTTATGTCTTCAGATCACGCATTGGCAGCAAAGTTTGAAAAAAGAAGGTAAAAAATGGTCAATTTTCAAATATTTTTATAAAATTCTTAATGTTTAAAATTTTTGTTCTAATCCCGGTAAAATACTTCCTTTTAGTAGTCTTTTAATATAGTTTTGAAAATATTTACATTCCTTTTCAGTTTTCAGTTCGCGTGTAAGCCGCAAAATTACGTAAAATCCGCCAAAGATCGACGTTTTTAGCTAATTTTGTGTATTGCAGCATTTCTTCTTTTAGATCCCAGTTATGTATTTTTTTACAGTAAAAGTGCACTATACAGCTCTTTGCTGGAACTGTAATTATATTGTCTTGCATTAACAACCCAGAGCCCGCACCAAGTAGGTGGTTGCACTTTTTGTTCCACCCTGCAATTCCCAAGAAGACTGGACTTACATATTTGTAAAGTAACTTTCATAATAACTATAGTTTTAAACAAGTTTCTACGTTTCAGTCAAGGTTTGAAGTTGGACCTACGACTTAATTTTGGCAGTTGATGTTTGAAAAATATGAAGGGTTTCATATTAATCCATCTCTTCCATCTAATACCTCAAATAAATTTCTACAAATTCACTAAACAGTTCCACAATCCGTTCCATTGCCCGTGTGTGATATAGGAGTTTTAAGAATACGTACTTAAACAAATGTATAGTTTCTAGAATGGATAAAATATCCTTGTTTTTCACATCATCACTGAAGCGGAAAAAGTAAACACGTTGATCTGTCAACTAACTGCTGTAGTTCGAAGCTTCAAATCTTAATATTTCCTTTATATTTCGCCTTTAGTGCATTGACATGACCAATAACAATTTCTCAAAAATAACAAAGTAAGCATTTCTTTGAATCAACGGATCCACGATGTTCGGAAGATTATCACACATCCGACTTGTAGATTTTGTAACTTTAAATAAGTGGATAGGTCCATATCTCATGGAAGTTGTTTCTTTTCTTTAAAAATTTAATGAGTGTAATTTAGTTTAGTGAGTCTGTAGGTAAGGTGTTTTGGGATGAAACAAGATATGGATTAATGTGACAACCTTTATGTCCGCGATCCTCAATGCAAAAATTGAATCATAAGTCCAACTTCAAACCTTGATTTAAACGTAGAAACTTGTTTGAAGTAAAAAGACTCAGACCACGGCACAACAGCACGGAATCTTACAACATTATTAACACCGGCAGTGAAAACATTCATTCTTACTTTACAAATGTATGAGTCCTGTCAATAACTATTCTTCTAGGGAACTGCAGGGTGGAACACAATGTGCAACCATCAACTTGGGATGGGTTCAGTTATGTTAATGCAACATAATAAAATTGCAGTTAAAACAAAGAGCTGTATACTGCACTTTTACTGTAAAAAAATACATCTAGCTGGGATCCAAAAGAAGAAATGCTGCAATATACAAAATAAGCTAAAAACGTCGATTTTGGTTGATTTCACGAAACTTTGCGGCTCATGCGCGAACTAAAAACTGTAAATATTTGTAAATGTTTTCAAAGATATATTGAAAGACCATTAAGAGGCAGCATTTGAACGGGATTATAACAAAAATTTGGAACACTTGGATTTTTATAAAAATATTTGAAAATTGACCATTTTTTACCTTTTTTTTCAAATTTTTCTGCCAATGCGCGATCTGAAGACATAAATATTAATTTTTTTATTATTTTCCCCATGCTTAGGATGACAATACAAACCTTTTTTTTTTTGCTATTAGAAGTTGCTTATCAAAAATTTCCTTTTTTCGGCCCACCCTAATGCGCATACCGCCATAATCGCGAGTAATGTTCTAGTTTCCCACCTGTCCCTTTTTCCTACTGTTAAAAAAAGTACTAAAATTTTAATCCTCCCTCCTTTTCCCCTATTCATCAAGTGGTGATAACTGAGCAATTCTTTTCATGTGGCTTAGCATTTCTTTCTTTCTTTTTTTTTTTTGGTGCTCATATCAAATCACAAAAGCACCTGTGGCTTTAAAGCTTACCATATAGGACCAGCAAATTCGCACTTGCCGTATTTTTGGAAGTTTGCACCACACCCAGCGTAAGCGCCGCGCTTTAAGTTTAACAAATAATGTGAAAGAAAAGTTGTTTCTGTTATTTTTTTTTTGAAGATATCTGGAACGCAATTTAAACAGATTAAATATTTAAAGAAAGAATTTCTTAGCAATTTACTGATAGTTATTTACCCTAAATCCGACACCCACGGACTTAAAGGCAATTCACATATCGACCGTTCCGTCCGTCCGTTCCGATTTTTTTGCTGTCAGACTGATTTTCGGAATCCGTTGCCATTACAGCACGCCGAATTGCACGGCTCCCTTCACGTTCTGACGATGCTGGATTTTGACGGCCGTCCGATTCGGGAGCGAATGTGATAGCCAATCAAAGGAGAGACGCTGTTTTTACTTTTGCCGGAATGTTTCTCGTTTTGTTTACTACTAATTTCGTACAAAATTTGTGTTTTTTTTTTAAATGACAGTGGATGTTTTACAAAATGAGAATGCTTTGAAATTATATGAGGGTTATTACTCAATTATATTTATTTTGCGTGGAATGCTTAATTACATATAATTACGTGAAAATTCAGTTTTGCAATTTGTTTTTTCGTTCAAAAATAATTCTACAGCTCATAGTAACTTGCAAAACCAGCTTCTAACGCTGAATAGCTAAACATTGGCAGTGAGACATTGACGAAACCCATTATTATTATATATTTTTTAAAAATTAGTCAGTAGAAGTTTTTGAATCTTTGTTTGAATAATCACTGTTTCGAAATGTGAGAAGCAAATCACATTTTAACTAAGCAAAGAAAAAAAAAATCATACAAGCTAAATCTCTTATGGTTATGCGTTAAAATTCAGTTTAATCCTGCTATATTATGGCACTTAGTTTCAAAAGTCGTCAAATCCTAATGATATTAAACTGTCTTAAACATTTTCTGGACTTTTAAAACTTATGAATAAATAGGCCTTGCCACGAACCTATTCACGAATGTAATATGTGTAATTTTGCCAGAAATATCCTGACATTTTCAAAAATTGTCATTTTTTCGGACTTTTGGATAAATATAATAATCCAATTCTTTTGTAACTTTTGTCATTTTAAGAGTATGCTTCAGCTCACTTTCCAGTAAAAATTTAGTTACGCAATATATTTAGGACCATAATATATTGCGTAACTAAATTTATGATCCAACAACAAATTGAAGAAGTCAAAGCTCTTTATCGATCATCCTGAATCGTAAAAAGAGGAAAATTGTACCCAAATTTATCTCAATATAAATATTTTAAGACAACTGTTTGTAAAGTTAAGAAATAAATAGTAATTCAAGTGAAAATCTATGTTTTAATATAAGGAAAACTCCTTTATTTAAAGAGCAATGTTTATATATTTAAGGACATTTTTTGCTATTTTTAACAACGTTTTTTCAGTTCTTAAGAGCATTTTTAAAGATTTTTTAGGCCATCAAAGTCCAGGACCTAATCATATAACGCTCAGTTATTACTAAACGATTGAAATATTAGACCAAAATTTTTTTAAATGTTTTAAGAGACGAAGAGTGAACTTATATGAAATATCAACACCTATTGTAGTAGCATCGAGTCGAAGTTTCATCTGTGGCGTGCCTAGATTCCTTTCCGACTAAATAGAATTTTTTTATATACATAATTGTCATTAAATTTTTACTTTTTTGCGAAAACTACAACCAGCAAGTTTTTTCAAAATATTTGAACATTTAATCTTTCTCTCATATATTCCATTGAGGATCAAGGGAGGAGGGAGGGGTGGAATGTGGTACAGATATGTATTTATGTACAATTCTCATTCATTTTTTACTTTTTTGCTAAAACTTCAACAAACAAGTTTTTCAAAAAAAAAAAAAAAAAAATTAGTATTTTTCTTATAAATTCTATTAAAGATCAAGAGGGGAGGGGGGGGGAGGTGTGTAGGCACGTTTTTGACAGAAATGTTGTAGACAGAAATTTGATAAATTTTCTGTTACACTACTTGCTTACCTTTATCGCTCGGCCATTTTAATATCAACTGCCCCAAATTTTTCTTAACGTTCAAAGTGATCCTACTAACCGCTTGATGACGTTCGTGACAAACAATGTATTTTTAAAAAGCTTATTGCAATCACAGCAACAGCGCTTATAACTTCTTGTAAATCCACTTTGATTAGGAGAGCGACAAAAGAACGGCATTAGATGCGCGCTCTTCACCCCTAGCGGGTGAACACCTTCACATGGTATACGTCTAAGATTACGTATAAAACGTAATATACTGCAGGTTGAAGTTATAATATGCGAGGTTGGACCACAGGGGACATTTTTTTTGCGATTGGTTCCAAAGCTCTTTCCAGAAGTAAAGTTATTAAACTCGCACATTTCAGAGCTCACTGGTAGAAGAGCTCTTAGAAGTAACAAAGGAAAACGAACCCAGCGAGGATACTGACATTGATGACTCACAATCAAAAGTTTTCTGACTGAAAATTTTCAGTCATTCTTTGACAATGACAAACACAACTCCTTTTTTAACACTTAGTTAATTCATGTTTTCTTTATTCACGTTGTGCATATATATCAGCATAAGTACACATTAAACTTATTATATATATTTATTTATCACTAGAATGAATTATTTTATTCATTTATGGAACCTGATTCCTATTTTAATACTAATATTAAGTCTTAACGGAACGTAACCCCCGCGTAAAACGAGGGTCTACTGTACTGTTTAGTAAACAAAACACATAGTTTCGTACAACGCTTCATTTTTACTAACTCGAAATTCTCAGCAGTCAAATTGTTCTTTTCTCAGGGTTAACAACAATTAACTGCAAAAATGGTGGCAAATACGAATCTTGCGTCAATTTTGGGGCACGTTCTTTTATGCTATTCGCAACTCCAGAGCTCGAATACGCTACCTTGCGGAGATTTACAAAACTGCCGAAAAAACTAAAACAATGCGTTCCATGTGTTCATTTTGGGCAAAACAAACTTTTCGTTATGTGTATTTTTTTTTATTTGCGTAATTCATCATTTGGAATCGTCATTCGCAACAGCGTAACATCAAAAATATCTGACATAAACTGTGAGTAAGACACATTTTATTTATCTTGTTCTGAGTGAATGTGAATAAATATCAGTTTTTCAATTCGATGAAAAAAAGCGGACTTAACAACATTGACTGGACACTTTTCCTTAACCTAATTCCACATAAATGATTTAAATAACCTTTATTACTACAGTATCCTACTGAAATAGTATGCAAATAAATTTTCTTGAAAATATTTATCGCAAAACAGATTGAAAAATCCAGAAAGAACGTTAAAGAATTGGAACAATAAAAAATAAAAGTTTGGAATTTTTATCGCTAAAATATCGCGCCAACTTTACTTTATTGCTCTGCAAAAGCTGTCATTATCGGTGGAAGAGTTTCACCAAAAATCTGTTTATAGGTTTATGGTTTTGAAATTGTGTGAAAGAATAATGTATCTTGACAAGATTTCGCATATCAGTTAAATCATTTCCATGACGAATGAATTCAATGCATGATGATTTCTTTTGATATCCAATCATATAGTCACAGAAATAAATTATCTAGTGTTAAACGTTACTCTTGACAGTCTGTCACGTATGTGCACTATGTGACAAAAATGTCAACAAATGCAGGAAATGTCACGAAACTGAACTTAATATGTACTAATGTATAGAAAAAACGGTACAAAATGAAAATGCCGTTCGAAGCGAACCAAAAATTTATAAATTCCGAATTCAACATCGTGAAAATGGCTGCTTCAGAACAACTTACTGTGTGTTCTGCATTATATTTTTACTTTCGTAATACTTTTTGATTTCTAATCTCTTTCTACATGGGTCAGAATAACCAAAAGACTTTGAAAAATCTTTTCAAATGAATAAAAAAACAAAAAATCATACATGCGAACAAAACTATCTGTCATTTTCTAAGTTTAGAAGCAATTTATACGTTACAGCGTGCGTTTGTTTTAGTTTTTTCATCCGCCATTAGACGGTGACTGCAGCGCCCCCTTATAGTTTGTTGGAGTTGCGAATTTATTTTGATTTTGATTTAAATTTTATTATGAACTATATCCGTATGATTTATCGTGTTATCTTAAATATTTAAATATGAATACTAATTTATTTCTTCAACTTTCATTTCGGAATATTCACGGAAGCATACTGAAAATATGAAAAGAAGGTAGACTATTACACAAAATCATTTTTCCAAAATTTTACACAACATGTCTGGAACGCATATTTACTCGTATGCGAAATTTGCGACTGGAATTTAGCTAAGGGTCATTCATGCCAAATCATCCAAAGTTTTTTGAAAATGCCACCCACCATCTCATTTTTTTTTTTTCAAATTTGGTGTGCTTGTAGATTTTTTTGATGCTGATTATGAAAATATAAATTATTTTGAGATTTAAGAAGGGGTTGGAAAGTTACTAGCCTTTAAATATATGCCAAGATGATTTTTTTTTTGCCGCCATTTTCATTGACACAAACACGTGTATAAATGGCTATAACTTATTAACAAATTATCACAGAGCTTTGAATTTTTTTTATATTTTGTTCAGCATGATGTAAACTTGAAATTAATTTGGGTTTAACTTGTACAATTTTTAAAAAAAATATTTTCTGTGAGGGTTTACGTTTAATAGTTTTTCTCGAAATCGGAGTAACTTTAACAGAAATTTACTCAAAGTATACCCCCTTCGATTTTAACCAAATTTTGTGCACAGATACCTCTAAGTGTGATAAAACATGTGGAAAAAATCTCGGTGGGACATTCACAGGCAGTCGCTAAAAACACATTTTTTAAAAAAATTTTCAGTCAAAAAAAGGAAACTCCTTTCAAAAATAAAGCTTATTGTACTGCGTTTTCCCTAATATGAAAGCCAACACGTGTAAAAGAAGCCACAACATGAGAATTTAGGTGTGTAAAAATATATACAAACATCAGAATAAGATAAGATTATCTATCAGTAAAGGTATTTACACTACTTTGACTTACAGTACGCGCCGAAAACATTAAATTCGAATCCGTAACTACTATAAGTATGTTATAAAATATCTATGAATAATATCTTATTAATAAACTTCAAATGAATTATAACATGAAATATTATCCCATGTATTTGAACTTACTTAAGCTGATGTATTTACAATTCGATAAGACATCGATGAGTGTTGCACAAATTCTGTTTCGTGTGAAGCGTAAAACAATAATTGCAAATATTATTTTCTTGCACTATATTTTATAAAGTGATCAATATCTATTCGAGTTACTTTGTTACAAAATTTTAAAATAGTGATACCATATTATGCGTATTATATAAAAAACCGCAGTAATTTAGGAGTTTTTGTTCATTAAGTATAGACTAGTTTCCAAAATTAGAATTTTTCACTTTTAGAAACGTATTTTATCCTCACAGCGCACACTAAAACTTTAGACCTATCACCAATTCTATAAAGCCTGTGCTTTTGTATTGATATAATCAGTACAAGGAATAAGTAAAATCTGTCATACAAGTATTCTGGCCCAAAGTTAGAAGGTGATGAACGATGCAGATAAGTTAATGCATCACTTTCTTCGATGTAGATTTATGGAATAATATTCTTTTTCTTCAGTAGATGTCTAACACTCAACACTCACAAGCACTTTTTGTATTTAGCTGTATGTAAAATCTACCTTTCTTTGTAATACATAGAATTACATTATTAAAATAATCTGTCAAATTGAAGAATGGATGTGACTGGGCAGAAATTAATGTTCTAGCAAATAATTTAAATATTACTGCTCAGTCATCAGTCAATGTTTTCTATCGAATGATCAAAACATAATTGGATGTAAAGAAATATCTATGTTTTGTATTTGTTATCTTTTAAACTTTTTTACACATCAAAAATAAATATATATTTTTTGAAACATTAAAAATTTTTGATTAAAAAAAAAAAAAAAACAAGAATCGAACATCAACATCAAAATTTTATTATCAGGTGTTAAAATGCACTCAAAGATACTTGTCCGCGCAACTTTGTTGCAGTTGAAGAGGGGCTTTTTGAGGAAACTTGTGTTAAAAGAAGCAAACAACTTACAGGAAAAAATGTAAAGTATAACAGCCTTTGCGACTGATAATCATAACTACTTATACTTGTGTTTGGATTTATTTTGCAAGACACCTAAACTGTCATGCTGTGGCTTCTTCAGAGCTGCCAACTGCTACAAAAAAGTCGTATTTTTTACGAACTATAGCCTTGAACTACGACGCTACGAAAACGAGTCAAAACCTACGATTTTCTTTTTTTCTTTGTAATCACAGGAAATTTTTCTGTCATTATAGATAATATACATGATATAACCATTTTGATAATATTACTTTTCTAAAAAAATTCTAGATATCTGTTTCGAAATAAGCGAAATAATCTCACCACAATTAATGTTGAAAAAAAAATAATAAAAAACTAAATATCGATTAGTTTTTTTTTTCAAAGTAAAGTGTTACTTGTCCAGGAGAGAGGAAAAACCTTTTTCTGGCGCGCATGCAAAGAAGGGAGCGCAAGCTCCTTTAACCCTGGTAAAAAATTAAAAAAAATATTTTTTTCACGAATTACGTTCACATGGCTTAATGGGGAATAGGAGTCGAATACAATGCACTAATAAACGGAGATTCGCTTTTTCCGGACTTACGTCAGTCTGGCTCTGAGGTACGGAATTTTAACGTAAATTATTGTTGCATTCGCAATAAAATTCTCCCGCATAAAACTCTGCTACTAATTTAGTTTTTCAAACGTTGGCAGCTCTGGGCTTCTTTTATATGTATTGGCTTTCATTTTGTGGGAAACACAGTATAATAAACATGGTTTTTGAAAGGAGGATTTTTTGAATGAAGAATTAAAAAAAAATTGTTTCCAATAAAATTTTTGATAAGTCTACAGTTTTAGTGTGCGTTGTGAGGATAAAATATGCTTCTTAAAGTGGAAAATCCTAATTTTGGAAATTAGTCTATATATAAAGGAATAAAAAGTTATAAATTCCTGCTGCTTTTTGTATAATGCATGTAATTTGCGATCGCTATTTTAAATTTTTTAAACAATAAAAGTAACTCAAAAAGATATTGATCACTTTATAAAATATAGTGAAAGAAAATAATATTTGCAATTATTATTTTTCACTTCACACGAAACAATTTATGCAACACTGTTCCATGTTTACCGTTATCGAATTGCAAAAACGTCAGTTGAAGTAAGTCCAAATACCTGAAGTAATATTTAATGTTAATTATCATTTGAAGTTTATTTGTTAATAAGATTGTTCATAGATATTTTATAACATAGGGTAGGTGGGGGTAAAGCTCCGCGATTTACAGTTTTTATAACATCATGGTCAAGAAAGGATATCTTTTCCCGTTTTTTTAAATTAAGGTCATAGAACGGTTTGTTATCTATAACTCCTCCAAATTCGAATTCTGTCTGATTTGTAATTATCCAGAAATTAACAATTTAGTTGAAAATCATAATTGGGGGGTTTTACCCCATAAAATGGGGTGAAGTCCCGCAATGCGGGTCTTTACCCCATTCAAGTGGATGTGCATAATAAGATTGACTGCTTGATGAAAACACTTAAAAACCTCTATAGTGTCATTGGTTAATTGGTATTCAGCAGTATTGCACTCGAATATCTCATAAACTTAAACATGATTTTTTCTAAACTGGTACAAAAATGCTTTCTTCTAAACAAAAGGATTCAGTAACGTGGGAAAATATGACAGCCGCAGTATGAAAAATAAGTTAATTGACTGAAACTGAGCTAAGTACTTATAGTTGGAACAAACCTAACCTGGCTGCATAATGAAGGCTCTCTTGATCCTTATTACAGTATTACGATACTGTTAGGTTACTTTTGCTGCAACTATAGGTGCCTACGTAGCAAATAGTTCATCCAGTTGAGCGTCTTAAAACAGTTATTGCGTAGAGAAGCCATGCTGTCCTGTGAGGTTACGACAATTCTTTTTTTAATTATGTCTTCATTTACAATGAATGACTGTGTCTTAGTAAATTTGCTGGCTACTGAAATATTTTTTATGTATAAAGAACCCCTTTTACATAGCCTTCTCCTTCTTGGCATATTGGAGTTATCTTGACCACATTGAGCAGGAATAAACTTTGGATTTTTTTCCTGCACTGTTATTCTAAGCGAAGGGAAATCTTTCTTCTTTGAGATCCATTTTTCAGAGATTTCTTCTTTCGATCTTTTTGAACTTATTTTTAATGCCCACCATACAAAATGCAGAAACGGCAGCAATTAATGAAGTGCTTCATTAGGCTTGACATTTTCCATGGTTTTAAATTGTTTTCTTTTATAAATACTGGGACACAAAATCATACGTACGTAAATAACAAAAAAAAAAAGGAAATTATTGCAATTGGAAGCATATCTAAAATGAAATGGGACGTAAGGTTTACACATAAAAATCCTATCCAAATTAAAGCTTTATGAATAAATGTCCTCTCACAACTAATTTTTAAAGATTGGATAAACTGCACAAAACGCATGTTAAACAAAAAATGTCAATAACATTTCAAGAATAACAATTTTAAGCTCAGTGGGGCGAATCTCCACACTTTTGGAGGTGCGGGAATTTACCCCAAAAGACATTTTCTCACTTCTGAAAAACGCGCCCCCCCTTTTTTTTTTAACAGGGATTAGAAAAACTATTTCCTCTCAAAGGTGAAGCTTTGATGCAACAGTATCAACGTGTAACTCCTTGATTCTTCTTTACAAATCCTATATTTTCCAATGTTCAAATAATGCGTTAGAAATTTTAGATCAAAGCAGTAAAAAACAGATTTAGCCCTATTTTTCGTGTCTGGAGTGACTGATAATTACAAAAGTTCATGACACAGTAGATTTTAATAGGAAAAACCTACCACCTGGAGGTAAACTTTTCACTCCAAGGCGGTCAAGTCAAAAAGTCGGTGCAGGATTTTACCCCGCGAAGGGCTTTACCCCCACCTACCCTACTAATGATAGTTTCGGACATAAGTTTAATGTTTTCGGTGGGTACTGTAAGTTAAATTAGTAAATACCTTTACTGATAGATAATCTTAACTTGTTCTGATACTTGTATTTATTTTATACACACATAAATTTTCATGTTGTGGCTTCTTTTACACGCGTTGGCTTTCATTTTAGGGAAAACGCAGTTTAGTAAACTTTATTTTTGTAAGTAGTTTCATGTTCTTGACTGAAAATAAAAGTTGTGTTTTTAACGACTGGCCCACTGCGATTTTTTACCAGATGTTTTATCACACTTAGAGGTATCTGTGCACAAAATTCGGTTAAAATCGAAGGGGGTATGTTTTGAGTAAATTTCTGTCAAAGTTACTCCGTTTTCGAGTCAAACGAGCTGTGCATCACATGACATCCTTTTACACCAATTTATTGTTATTCCCCATTATTGGCAATTTTAATGTGATTCAATAGTTAACTCTCTAAATATCACCAACAGTGGCCAAATTAAAACCAGATTTTTTTAAAAAACTTAAAAAATCGCCAAAGTTGTCGCCAAATTGGCGACAAAACTTGGATACCAAAAGACTGGCGATATATTGCCAAGTGTCCGCCAAATTATAACACCACTTGAGATTGCATCGAAATTAACAAAGATCCCCCCCCCCAAAAAGGTGCAAAAGACCCCTTTAGAAACACCTGAATGCAACCAAAAGGGAGGTACACAACTAAACCTCACTAGGAGTCTACGTACCAAATTTCAACTTTCTAGGACATACCGTTCCTGAGTTATGCGACATACATACGCACATACGTACATACAGACGTCGTGAGAAAACTCGTCGCAATTAATTCGGGGATCGTCAAAATGGATATTTCGCGTGTCTATACGTTCTTAGGCATGTCTATACGATCCAGGGGGGGGGGGGTTGAATCGAAAAAAAAAAACCTCAACACTCATTCGGGGGTGAGTCAAATGGAAATTAAGGTCGATATTTGAGTGAAAATTTTTTCGCGAATGCAATACTTCCTTTTTGGTAAAAGGAAGTAAAAACCGCATTTCATTCTACGGCTAATTATATTTTTATTTAAGTATCGTCTGCTGTCAAAATTATCTTCATGCTCGGTAAAAATGAATCTAGAAAATAAAGCATTATAAATGATAGCATCAACACATTCTTTGAATTTAAAGAACAGAAAACTATCATGGTTTATACAGTTTTAAATGTCCGAAATTTTGAAAATGATATTTTTCAGAAGATAGATTCTGTTAGATTTATATTAACAAAATAAAGCGGCAGCTAAGTCCAAATAAAGCAGAGTATTATTTAATGATACGTTAAGCGCGTTTTACTAAGCTATTTTTGTCGTATCTGTAGAGATACCCCTAAAAATGCCTAGTAATAGTCACTTACGGTGAAATTAACCTAGCATATGAAAAGATTTTGAAGAAAAAATTTGTCGTAACTGCATTCATTAATTTTAAATTAAGATTTTTACAAAAATGCGCTCGTATGTAGGTTTAATAAGTTGTTTACGAAACAACTACCGCGAGTTGAACATTTAATTAAGCCACAAATCAAAGAAACGAGTTGTAAAACTTCAATCGTGAATTTCTCATTTTGAGCTCCACTGTAGATACCGTTTTTGCGCTTAGCACAACAGAATGGTTTCTTATTTGAGATGTTTTTAGAAAATGGTTTAACATCTTCATTACTTGGCCTATTAAGTTAAGAGAAAACTTCTATACCCTTTTGTTTGGCAAAACGGGATAGATAGGCCCTCGATCTGTTTTCTACCGTTTCTATTTATTCATCGTGAAGTAGGGTATTGTCTCTAAATTCAAATACTGCAGGCGCCATTTGCGAAAAATAACAAAATGTTCCATAAGTCAACTGAAAATTTATTAGCCAATAGGAGAAAGCAGCGTACTTCCCTCGAAAGTCATAAATTCCATACCCACTGAAAATATTAGAGTATTCTGAGGATCGTAAACCTGATAAATCTACCAAAACTTCAACAAGTTCCTAAGGAAAACCAAATTTATGAGAATAAAGACTGATCTTCTCGGGAATAGCGTGACTGAATCAAGGAAAATCGATTGTGAGCTTTTCTTGTCCACTAAAGACTCATAAATTTGAAATAATGAAACGTGAACGAGGAATGAATTGATATAACGAATTAATGATTACAAATGCGCAAATTTATGGGTGATTCCCCATAACGTGGAACGTTCGAAATTGGCGTGAAAAAAAAAAAGAGAATCTCATTGCTAAAATAGCTGCTTCCATGTTTGTTCCACATACTTTAATTTTAAATTTGAATGAAACGCTTCATGTTTATTGATGACTTCTATTTTTTGTTTATTAGGATTATACTTATTTTTTTTATTTTTGCTTCTCTTTCACTTTTTGGCGATTTTCTTTTCTTTTTTTCAAATTTCTATTAGGCGTTACTGTCAAGGCGAAGGAGATCCTGGTCACATCATTACGACCCTACCGGGTTAGGTTTTACACAACTATAATTTGGCAATAACTTTCGAAAACCTGCTAATTGTTCTACGTTATAAGTCTCCCTCTCCCTCAATCGATGAAGATTCTCATTAAGTTGTGTAAAATAATGTAATACATAAAAGGCAAATTAAAAGATGGTAGGGGAATGTGGGGCAAGCGAAATGGTAAAATATTTACTCTGCTTTTAAAGTCACGTACCTAGTAATACTTTAACTATGTAGTAACACATATAGTCTATTCTGGTCAAGAAAAAATTACCTCTAAAAATCAAGAATATGAAAGTACAAGACATTTTCAAAAATTGATACTCATATTCTAATATTTTATTATAAGTCAAAAATAATTTTTGTCATAAAGTTCTGGTTATTAACATTTGAAACATTAACTGAGACATACAGTCGGACCTCCATACATCGAAGTAGCAAATTTCCGGAAAAAAAATTCGATATATAGAAATTTCGATGCATAGAAACGATTTTATTTTATAGTACAAATCTCCTAAATCACTAAAATTAAAGCTAATTTTCGTGTATAAAACCCAATTTCTAGTTTATACGAGCAACGGATTAAATGAAAGTTGAAAAATAAATAATTAACAGAAATTACATTTTTGCGCTGTCATACATCTTCATACTTAGGCAATTAACTTGATTCGCAACATTAGGGGGGGGGGGGGTTCGTTTTGACAGTGTAATCGAGAGAAAAGTAAAAAATAAATCTACTTCACTTGAACGATTTTTACTGAAGCTAAAAAACTAGGAATAATAATTAACTGACAAAAGGGATAACTTGAAACTGATTTTACAGTGTTACTGGTTACAACTTAGATTTGAAATAAACTTGAGAGAATTTAAGAACTCCAGAACGGAGCAACGACCTATCTACACTGCCCTCAACCCCAGATTCCTTATGAGTTTCGTAGCAACCTTTAGTGAACATAATTTTCTCCCGTAATTTTCATTTTTCATGAGACAAACAGTCTGAAGTGGAAAAAAAAAATCTACGAATGTCACGAAAAAAATTTCGATATATAGAAACAATTTTTTTATGCTATGAGCATAGAAATTTGCTAAAATTTCGATATATAGAAAATTTCGATAAGTGGAAGTTCGATATATGGAGATTCGACTGTACTTATATTCGGTGCAGCATTTATTTGTTTAATATTAAGCTTATTTTTATTTTAAATGCTTTGCAGAGTTAGTAAAGTGAATGCGGGGAAAAGCGGATGGGGCGAAGTGAAATAGTCATTTTTTTAATTTACTCTATTCTTTATTAAATCACTTACATATTTATTTACTACTTATTTCATTTACATTCCTTCATTTAATAATTCCCTTTTTAATTCAATCGTTCACTTATTTTCTGATAAATTCACTCTTTTATTTATCATTTACTTTTTTCTTTCAAAGATTAAATTATATTGTTTTATTTCCCTTTCATTTACTCATTCACTTTTATTTTTCATCTATTTGATCAAAAGTATCTTTATTAATCGAGTAGAAAATATTTGATTATAAAAATAGTTTAATTTTTTACTTTGCTCCATGAAGAAAAGAAGAGAAAGATTTCCATCTTTTTTTGAGTACAAATTTACTGCCAAAAATAAAATATAATGTTTCTTCGATGCAAGTTTTCTAATATATATATATATATATATATATATATATATATATATATGCAAAAAATAAAATGTACGCAGAGGAAAATGAAGTTTTAGTTTGTTAACAATACATGTGCACTGTTAGCTTTCCGTTAGCGAAGTAATGAGCATTTGGTTACTGATCGGTTAAATCGAAAATTCGGAATAAGTTCAAGAGTGTTTATTAAATAGTGTACAATATCAGAAAAAAACCCCATTACAGAAGAAGTATATTTAAACTTTTCATTTCTGAATTAAAATTTAAATATCATTATTAGTAAGAATCCGAAAGATAAATAAAAAAAAAACCTCCTTTTTCAAGTTACAAAACTTCAACTGTGTATATTATTAGAAAATATTTGGTTCAATGCGTGTTCATTTGAATTTTTTTATTACTGTTGCAGAAAGATAACTTCAAAACATGATAATAAGTAATTTAAATGAAGTTAATAATTATTATTTCTTAACTTACTGGTGACTATACAATGCTTTAGGAGTCTTTGTTTCAGTTTCATACCAATACAGTAAAACTTTTCAGACATTAAGAGAGCAATTTTAAATTAAAAAAAAAAATGTGGTCCTAAGTTAACCTCGATGACTGTTGATGTCAAAGAAATTCTTTAAATTCTTTTGCCTCAAAGAAACGTTAAAATGAGATTGTTTGAAGAAAAATACATCAAAAACGGTTTTTTCCCTGCTATTTCATGATTTAAATTTCTTAAGGGAAGTCAGTACCCCTTATACCGTCAATGTAATTTTGCACAGGTTCATGTGCCTTTTTCTAAAAATCTATAAAAGATACAATTATGAATTTTTTTCTGTATCTTTAGTAGACTCTTTTCTCCATACTGAGGTACAATTTTACAGAAAAAAAGCTTAGTTTTTTTTTTTTTTTTAAATTCTAATGTGTAAGTCACTGTATTGTTTTCAAAAAAATGCCATTTTGCAACACGAAATCAGCTCTATAAAAAATTACTTTTCGAATATGAGAAAAAATTTACTTCAGTATATGCCATTAAATGTATGGAATAGGTGGTAAAAATTTCAAAGCCTAACGCAATTTAGTTTCTTAGAAAAAGGAACATTTAGTTTTAAAAATACCATTTCGAGATATTGCAATTTAAAGGGGAAAATCATACATCATCAAAATAGGTTGACATTTTTTAAAGCTTATTTTAACTTACTTCTAATATGAGCACGATCAAGAAGTTTGTATCATTAAAAAGGTATTGAAATGGAGTTTCAAAATAGATAAAAATTTAATTTTTGAAAGTATTTTGGGGACTGACTCTCCTTAAATGCATCCCCGATAAGTTTATTCATGAATTTTATGCGGTCAAGCTTATTACTTTGGACGTGACATCGAAATATAAATTGAAAGGTTTGAATATATTCCCCTTTGGAATTGAGAGCAATAAATTTTCTTCCCAGATATATTAAAATATTTTCAAAAGAGTTGTAGAGATCAAATAAATCATTCCGAACTTTTCAAAATTGTTTGGAACCAACCAGAATTAGAAATG
Organism: Uloborus diversus; assembly: GCF_026930045.1. Classification (NCBI taxonomy): domain Eukaryota; kingdom Metazoa; phylum Arthropoda; class Arachnida; order Araneae; family Uloboridae; genus Uloborus; species Uloborus diversus. The sequence goes on along the minus strand of NC_072731.1, from coordinate 178,775,667 downwards.
AATAAATTATGTCACCGAATGGAGACATTCATGTTGATGTTGGAACGAAAATAATGATATTTTGAAGAAAAATTTTACGTAACTAAATCATTTTTTCTGCAAACGAATTTTTAACGATATCGCTTAGGGGTCAATCCATGTGAAATCATCCAGGCCACGCCACCCACCATCTCCGATTTTGTTCAAATTTGGTGTACTTGTAAATTTTTTGATGCTGATTATGAAAATATAAATTATTTTGAGATTTATGAAGGGGTTGAAAAATTACGAGCCTTTAAATATATGCCGAGATGATTTTCTTGCCGCCATTTTGATTGACACAAAGACGTGTATAAAGGACTTCATTTTACCTAGTTCTTTATATGATAGTCACAATATGAAATTGCTAACCATTTATGCCACACATTCTCAAGCTATGTCAGTGTGTGACTTTTCTATTGAGAAAGAAAATATTGGTTCCAAAATTGATTGATGGAGTAGATACGTAAAGTTCAGGGGCCCCCTGAACTTAAATTTTTGGGAAAGTGGAAATTCTCAATTAACCAAATGAAACGCCAAATTTTGCGGAATGATAATTTTGGCGAATTGATCACCATTTTTTACCGAATGATGATATTTTTGCCGAATCATCAGGCAAAATTTGCAGAGTAAGGACATTTTTAAAACCTCTCATCGGAGCACTCCTGGTTAAGTGATTTAGAACGTCATCTACAGTGAAATGGAGAAGGGGTTGAAAAAAAAAATGCAACTTTACCATTCGTTTTATTAAAATACTCTGTTATACCTCCCCCTCAGGAACCAAATGGAGCAGGCGAAATAATCTTTCTTTCTAAACTCCTATTTGATGATATTTATCTAATTCAGAAACGAAATGAAATATTTGTAGTAATTCTTTTTAAAAACAATGTGATTAATTCCAAAGAGTACTGTATAATAAATTATTTCCCATAGGAGTAATGAATCTCAATCACAAATGTCATTTCGACCCTTTAAGAATTCTCAAAGACACGTTCCTTTGTCGAGACATTCTTGCGTTTCTTAATTAATAAGAATTCTTGTCTTTATGGCTCTTGCTTCAAGGCGTTGTTAGCTCTAACAATGAATGTAGAAAATCGTTAGAAAGTTCATCTTCCATTAAAATAAATGCCTTAATCGCGGGAAATATTTCAATTGTTAAATATATATATTACTTATCATACCAATAATTTTGTTCAGATCTAATTGACGTTATTTACTTAGTTTATCAATGATGGTATTGCACCTGAACTATGACTTTTGTTGCGATTAAGAATTGTTTATTTGCATGTTGAATAGACTTAAACCGGAAGACAATGGTTAAGGTTTGATTGAATTGTACTTTTCCATAATTAAGTAATTCAGTGTCGAAAGTTTTTCAGTGGAATAATGCAGTTGGTTATTTATATACTGAATTTCATATAAATAGGGTAATTTCGAGCTAATATATTTCTAAAGATAGAAATATATGTGAAGGCATTAGAATTACCTTATCCAAAACGTAACATCCGAGAGCATTCTTTCTTTAGAAGAAATTTATTCTGAATTATTTTAGAAAAATACAAAAGCTTAAAAAATATTTCTGTTTAAATATGTCAGCTTGAGGAGTCGTTTTTTGGGTGTCAGCTTTGTAGTTCAAGAGCCCATGAGTGCCAGATCCACATCACAGTATAAAGGCCCAAAACTTTTTTGCGTAAGGACATCACAGCAGGTAAGAAAGGTTCGTTATTAATTAAGCTGAGTCGCACTGACTTTGGCGAGAAACAGGTAACAAAGGTGCGTAAAATTGCTTCAAAAAGCTAAACATCATAGATTCATTCCATGTCACGAGACCTGGTGGTCTCCATCCAACCTCTGTTGGATTGGACCCTGATTTGGAGGACGTTCTACAAAGGTGCAGACATGTCTTTGAAACTAGCCTATGCAAATTTTCAGCTTCCAAGACACAATGAGGATCGAAGATACCTGAAAAAGAAAAGAAAAAGTGAACTCCAAAATGTCCTCCAATGGGAAACCATGCCAAACATGGAAATTCGTTTCACAAAGCTGATCCGCCATTTTGGAGCCCCTTTTTATTTCGATCTTAGATCCTCAGGATTTGGGTCTTGGAAGCTGAAAATTTGTACAGGTGAGTTTCAAAGGCATGTCTGCAACTCTACAAAATTTCGTTCAAATCGGAGATGTTTGGGTGGAGACGACGAGGTAACTTGACATGGAACATGGAGCTATGAGTAATAAGGAGATGACATGAGCGAGATACGCTGAAGCCGTTTCGGAAGCTTAGTTAACTGTTCTTTTGACTGGCAGCCATCTTGTGGTGTTCAAAACATTGAAAGACTGCATTTCATAACATGGTGTGTTTCTGATGTTCAGGAGTTGAACATGACAAGTTGCTCAGCTTATAACTGCACAAGTCGACCTACAAAGAAAGAAAGTGGAGCGAAGTGGTGTGTTTTATTTAGCGGGGAAAATTTCTTTGCTCCTTTTAAAATTTACAATATATGTAATAATAACAAATCAATAGCTATATACTAGAAATAATTAATGAGTGCTACTGGTAAAATGTTTTTTAATTGAGCAAAATAAACAACAAAATTTTTAACATAATAAAAGTGTATATATTATAAGTAGCTATGAAAATTATAAAAATGCAACTTACAATTTATAATGCTATCAAGTCTTTTTTTTTTCGTACCTTTTTTGTACAATCTTTTTTCAAGAAGTCCATTTACGGTATATACTCGCGTATAGGTCGACCCCCTACTTCTAGAAGAAAAATCGTGAAAAAATCGAAAACCCGCGTATAAGTCGAGTCTCTATTTTTTGGAAAAACGGTAGCGTTTTGCCGCTAATTTTGAGTTTAAACGTTATAAAATGGAGGAAAATGAAATGCAATGAACATTTTTATGTTAAAAAACGTCCGATTTTTATTCTTTTGCACCAAAAGGGTTCACTTTTTGCAATTGCGATTTTTATAAATGGTTCGATTTCGCTGTTACGATTTTTTTACTTGATGCTTTTATTTTGATTTTATATCGACAAAATTTTATGCTGTAGCCATATTATATATTATTTTTTAAAAAAATGAGCAATAATTCGCGACTATTGGGAAAATTCGCGAAAACAGCGATCCCCGCACTTTTTGCGTAGTTACGGTAATTATTTATTCTTTATTCCCAGTCAGACCATGTAAAATCATAGCAGAATGTTTAAGTATTCACTTCTTTAGCATCTGCTTAAAAGGGATGGACCAAAATCGGGAAAATGATCACGTTTTTGAGTGTTTTTTCAAAGAAAAAAATCGGTAAAATTTTTCGGAAATTCTGACCCGCGTATAAGTCGACCTCCAACTTTAAACATCATTTTTTGTAATAAATTTCTCGACTTATTCGCGAGTATATACGGTAGTGGATTACTTGCTCAAGGTCTTTTGGGAGCTCTTTTATTACCATTTTTTTAACCTTCTCGTCTGTAATGTTTATATTCTTTTGCGTTATTTAATTTATAATTAACCGACATTTATTCAATTATTATTTTTTTTTGTAATGGCAGCAACAGTGACAGTAGAAATTAGAATGATAAAAATGTTTTGATGGAATGAATGTTTTTCTCACCCGTTGTAGGCGCAATCTATCATTTTTTATTTTATGTCAATGTAATTGCCCTTAATTTATTTTTTGTATATTTAAAATTTTTCTCAGCAAAAATACTTCTGAAAGCTGATCAATATTATTCTATTATCCGAGGGCTTCTTAACGTTATCTATGGGTAAAAATTTGGTTCTAGGATTTTTTGTTCGTATAAGCGGAGCATTCGTTTATCCTTTACCTAATTAAGCAGGCAGACAGTATTTTCTTTAATCCTAAAGTACAAGTGCTGTCCAAGAAGTATCTGACCTTACTGTTTTTGTGTGAAAAGTGTAAATAAAACTATTTTTGTTTATAATATATTTAAACTCATTTCACAGCAATTGTTCAGTTTTTGTTATTGTTCTGAATCCTTTTATTTATACTTCTGTGGTACAATGCTTTTACGCAAGTCCTTTTTATGTCGAAGTGGAATATTATAAGGGTTTTATTTCCTGTACGTTTTCAAAAAGTAATGTTGTCCTTGATTCAAACATTGTAAAATATTGTACTCCCTTTATTTTTTGGAATAAATATTCAAAAACACATTTTGTTGCTCTGGAATGTGCTTTTCAAAACTGAAAAATATATTTTATATTGATACAAGTAATATCCAGAGTAAAAATTCCTGTTTTTTTTTTTTGGAAAATAATAAAAAAAATTCGGATTTATTTGATTTAAATCCGATTTTTTTGATTCTATAGAAAAAAAATTAGAACATTTGTAAAATATAATTAAATTTAATATTGATATTTTTCTAAATTTACCACTATTATATTTTGAGTATTTCAGTAAAAAGCTTTCATGACATGATGAAAAATCTGTTTAATACAAAGCATATGATTCTTGTCAAATTTAATTTAAATGACATATTAGTGCACTTTAAATTGGTAAAAAAAGAGGAAAATAAACAAATTGGCCTTATAGCATATGCCTTTTTCTAATCTTCACTAGCTTTGTTTTTTTTTTTTTTTTGTATAAAAATTATATTTTACAATAGGCAATTTTATTTGCCCACTTTCTGGTAAAGTATTTCGAAAACTGGTCCCGAGACCATCTACAATTATAGTTAACAAAAAATGTATAAACTTCAATCTCTTCGATTGATGATTTCTCAAAAATAAATTTATGAGCAAACTCTAAATTTTTTAACAACAATTTATGCTTGGAGCAGTATTAATAAGTTTATCTTTTCCAATGTGTACAAAAATGCACACAATATAGCAACAAAGTATGGAATTTTTCTGCACACCCATTTTATATCTATGTGCAACAAAATCCCTCATTGTTTTCATAAAAAAAGTTCCTTAATCCAGTGACTACTTATTGAAAAAAATATTGTGCAGACACAAAAAAAAAGAAAAAAAAATGTGGTAAAAGAGAGATAATTTAAATAAAAATGGTCAAGTGAGGAAAAACACCTAGGACAAAATCAATATAATGAAAGAGGGTTAGACTAAAAAAATTCAGAACTAATAAAATTAAAAAAATTCAGGGAGATTTCCAGGGTTTAAGTTAAAAAATGATTTAAATCATTGACACCCAGGTAATATTTTTGTTATGTAATCCTAAAGTATTCAGTAAATAAATATTTGTAATATTCATTTTGATTTGCATCTTCCCTTTTCAAAAAATAAATTGGGAATAAGTAATTCAAATCAAGTGGAAAAGGCTCTATTCATTTTCTTATTCCCATCTTTCAATTATGTTTAAAGCTCTTTTTGAGAACATTTACTTAATGCAAATTATTTCGTTGGTTTTAGTTAATTTTACTTTACATAATACTTGATGAATAAAGTATTCAAATATCCAGTGGTTTAAATTTATTTCAAACACGATACGTAAAGGATTTGTTCGAAAAAAAGTCACCGTTCTTTATATAAGAGCCTTGAAATTATTACTAGACGGTTGGAAATAAATTTTATACCCTGCTTTTAGCATTATTTTTGATAAAACCTCCTTCGCTCTGAAAAAAAAAAACACACACACCCTATACCAAAACAGAATATATGCACAGTAACAGCATTTTAATTCTTGAATTAATTGAAGAGCTCTTATTCTTAGAGCAACGATTTTCCACCATTTCTTTTCATTAAACTGACGGGAAAAAACCCTGGATTATTGCTCTTCAGAAAACCATAAATTATCTATTATTGTTCAAAAGCAAAGGCATTGAGTGAACCAGCGCATCGAGTCGAAAGCGTACGATGAAAGCCACAAGATGGCCGCGAATCTTCGCGGTTGCTTCACTTCCACTGCGGAGTTTCAGTGGTGATGTCTTCTCCTTACTACTCATAGCTCCATGACATGGAATGACTCGGCTTTTGACGCAAATTTGCTACCTGTTTCCTGCTAAAGCCAGCGTGACTCAGCTTAAATAATAGCAAACCTTTCTTATCTGCTGCGATGTCCTTACGCAGAAAAATTTTGGGCCGTTATGCTATGATGTAGGTGGGGAAGTCATGGGCTCACTCTATTAGGGTACTTTACGTTGATTGTTTGAAAATAAGACATGTACGCTTAACTTTTTTTCGATCGACGATTGTAATCAAATACAACGGAATGTAATCACTCGTTGGTTATGACATCAGAACAAACAAATTTATCAAAGGACAATGCAATTACAATTGACAAAACGCAGAGCAGTCGAGCACTCCCAAGATTCATTACAGAACATTAATAACTGCTATTAAATATTTTCATTGAGGCTTTAAGTTCGATTTGTTTTCAATTTATATTACCTAACAGAAGAAAAACTCTTTTTCTTATAAACAGTTAAAACACAATTTTTAAATTTTCTTACATTTAATAACTTTTGAAAGTACGTTATACTGAAAAGCACAGCTCTAAATGTTAATACATTTACAAAACAGAGCAAAATTTTTAATGATTTAAGCCGTAGCCCAAGCAGAGCTAGTTTTAAGAGAAACATAAGTTATAAGTAAAGCACTGAATTCTACTTATAGAAGTACTACAGCGGGAGATATAGCAAGGGATATTTTGTTTCAAATTGCTAGGATACTCTTTAACATTTTAAAGAGGAATGACACTTTTTTAGTGATGAAATTTGCGAAAAGAGTGAACACAATGATAAGGACCAATTTCAAAAAAATTATAATAAGTATGTAATAATGAAATGGAAGATGGCAGAAAACACACACACACATGTACTGTTTTTATTTAAACATTTGGGATGCTAAGACATTTTGCCATAAGAAAATATCATAGTATTTAAATTCAATATTTTGAAAGTCCCAATTGTTTTCTCTACTTATTTTTCATGATAATATATTTTTGTTTAAATGCAAAGCGTAAAAATATATTTGAATAAATTTTGTGATGTATTTCTGATTTTCAACGAGAGAAATACTCTTTATACAGACGGTGAAAATATCTCTGACTGTATCTCAACCTGCTCAAAGTTAAAGCTTGTTGTTCATACATATAACCTTATAAGTATTTTAATAGATAGAAAAAAAATAATTTATTCAAAGGACAAAGTGTAATTATCACTAGTTGTGACCACTTAAAATCTATCTTCCTAGGATCTTCAAGAACTGAAGTATCACCAGTAAAATAGTACACTTTTCATACCAATTTCTGATCTTTACTTTTTAGTAGCTTTACTTAGCATTTTATCGATATGCATTTATGTCTGTAACTTATTTCCTAGTCTCTGTTAAGAAATCCATTAAACCATTTTTTACCTAATATTCCTTAATGAAGTAAAGTTTTTAGACTTGCACACTTAACAGTTTGTTTCAATAAATTTAAAAAGATAGTATTCTTGACGGCAAATCCAAATCTGCCGTTCTCGATAGTAACTTGTCTTTCAAACATATTTCCTTTTCATGTACCAGTTCTGGTACATGGGCAGTGTTTGTAATTATATCAGTTACATTTACTCATAGTTTTTTTCCAGTACATATCTGGGTACTTTGAAAGTGACACTAGGCTATGTTGAAGCCATGAAAGCATTTCTTGCATCTTCCACAACTCTTTTAACTATGCCGAGTGAGTAAGCATGAAATATTCCTTTCTGTTCAAGATTATTTTTTCCTGTTTTTTAGGATAAACGCATATTTTTTACAATTTCTTTTAAAAAAATTCGGGTTCTCATAACATAGATAAAAAACACAATGACATAAAAGCACTGAAACAATACCAGAAAAAAATGCAAAATGCAGTCATTAATTCATTTTTGCAGTCTTATACTTTAGTAGCTCTCAGTTAGTCTCAGATGCTTTTTTCAGTCCAATACATCTGTTGAGGTGATCTCTATTCCTAATACAATCATCATCGCAGAGTCATAAAACAAGGTATTATGGGTCGCCAATGCGGAATAAGTGAGCGACCAAGCAATCATGGCCCCACTCGTTGGAAGACGCAATGTTGCCGTGGCCAATCACGACCATTTTATCGTGCATATTCACACCAGTGTATTGCAGAATTCTACCAAGTGTTGGTAGTAATTATTGCTCAATGTAGGATTCATTAATCGTCTCTCAGTGGAATGAAGCAATTATGACCCGAACTGTTGAAAGTCACATTTTTGCTACTGATGTTGGTCGTGGTCAGTCACATTGTTGCCTAGGGTGGTTCAAAAATACATGTAAAAAAAAATCGCCTAAATAACGGGGCAGCCCTCAATATTTTTAGACTTGTGGCTAGTAATATACCGGAAGAATTTTGGCTTCCTATTTCAACTGAAAGAGGGTGTTCAACCCCCCCTCAAACTTTATATGTATGGGGGTTAAAAATGTACATTAAACTGAAAAAACAGTGCTACGCATTATAATACGCTCTAGTAATATGAATATACATTGCATTAAAATTATTATTTACGAAAAAAAAAACAGCTGGGGGATATTGAATACTTCTAAACATGTAGCATTTTTTCTATACTACGGCTAATTTTAAATCAAGGGGTCAATGAACATCCTCTTAAAATTTGAGTAAGAATCTAATACTCTTACAGCATAGTAAGTCTAAGAAAAATACGGGGTGTCCTGAACTTTAGCTCGATTTTTTTTTTTTAACCACCCTACTGTTGCTGCTGATGTTGGTCGTGGTCAGTCACGAATAGTTCATAGTGCATGTTCACACCAGTATTTTACAGAATTCTACCAGCTTATTGTTGATAGCAATTGTTGCTTATTGTAGGATTATTGACATTAGTGAAGTGGAACATGGATTCTTTAACTGCTTGTGTAATCATGGATCCTTTTTTTAGCCAATGTGTCAGCTTTTTCAGTGTCATCTTTTCCACAGTTACGCAGCCATATTCACCAATGTAACAAATAATATCATTATTATTATTGTTTTTATTGCAATGCTCTTTTGTTGAAAACACAAGTGAAAGCTTAACAGTTGAATTTAAACCAAATAAATGCGTTAATAAAAATGATATTCGGTGTTATGAATGCCTTGTGTAAATAGTAAATTTACTATTCAAATACATTTTTGATTCACTGAATGACAGCAAATGGATCCGTATGTAATCCAAATGCAGACATGGCTATGATCATGACTAGTAATTTTACAATTTTGTGATCCAGTTGTGGCCAGACAATTATAAATGCATATAAGTTACCTAATGAAAAATAAGAAAAAATGCCATTAAACAGAACTGTTACTTTCAGAGGTAGCCCACTTCATTTCATAAAAGTTGGTTGTTAACATTGTGACAACTATTTTTAAACGTTTGTGAAACGTTTAAATGTTATAGTCTAAGAGCTAGCAACGTTTTCGAGATAGAATTTTAGGAAAGCTGATTTCTCTATATATTTTTCCCTGTGACGTATCGAACAGCGAACACTTTTCGAAACACGAATTTAATATTGCCAGACATTTTTGCTGTTGCCAATATCATGCCAGATGATATTTTTTACGAAAAAAATAATTTAAAAAAAAAACTATTTTAGTATGTCTGTCATTTTAATATTATTTTACCTACATATGAATAAGTACAAAATTAATTTGACAGACATGAATTCGGTTGCGTACTCGACAGACAGACCGGTAAGCTGAGACCAAACGAAAGAAGTAATCCTAGCGTGGTGCCCAAGTTTTAGGTCAAATTAGTCACCTCGCTTTAAAATTAAGAATTGCTTGTTGAATTCACACACATGTTGCCTATTTTTTGTTAAAATTTATGTAAAAAGTTAAGTATTTTCCATTTTGCGAGCGTGCCGCGCAGAGAACCACATCCATTTTCAATTTGCGCACTGTGATGTAATTCTTGTTGATCACTTACTGAAACAGGAAGATAATAACGATTGTGGTGGCGCAATCATAGAGCTGAGATAAAAATTACAAAATTGTAATTTAAATCTTCAGTTAAAGCTTTTTTTTTTATTTTTTTAAAAATGCATATATATATATATTTTTGTAAAGGTCTATAATAGTGAATTGCTTGCTCAAGATCTTTTGAAGACTCTGACTCCTTTTTTCCCTTCCTCGTCTGCCGTGTTTTACATTTGAACATTTAATATTTATCAAACATTACAAACGATATTTAAATTAAATAATGCAAAGAAAAAAGAACATTGCATACGATAATAGTCTGAAATGCTTATACTTCTTTGTTTTATTTAATTAAACTATCGTCTGCAATGTTTATGTGTCTTTGCGTTATTTAACTTAAATATCGTCTGCTTTTTCTTATTTTCTTTGTAATATCAGCGAAAACAGAAATTAGATAGAACAGTGGAAATGTTTTGCTGGTATGTAAACTTTGTTTTTCTTACGCGTCTTTGACGAAAAATGTTACTGCAAATTTTCTCATCAATATGATTATTCTTAAATATTATTTTTAAAAATGTATTCAAAATTATCGTGAAAATTATGACAGAATAATGGCAAATAAAACGAAATGTGTATTTTGCAATGGAATAAATGAAAAAATAATAGCATTTGACGAAGGAAAATTGAAAAAATGTGAAGAAGTTTTGAGTGTTCGTGTTACATTCAACTTGAAATATAGTAATATAAAGTTACCCCAACAACTAAATACTTCTGATGGATACCACACACGATGTTACAAATCCTTTGCATCCTTGATGGCGAAGTATCGGAATATATCTGATGATAATTATGATTCATCAATAACTCTTCCTGGCACATCAAGTTCTTCTTCAACATTACCGAATAATCCAGTAGATGCAAGAGAGACTTTGTCATGTAGTGATGCCTGTTCAAGTCTTAGTAATGAAAGAGTCTGTTTTTTCTGTGAAAAGGATCGAAAACAAGTCAAAGGTAAGCAACAAAATTTACATTCTTCCAATGATGTCAAGATGCTTGAAAAAGTAACGCAGTGGGTTGAAAAATGCCAAAATCAAGAGTTGATACAAAAAATTAGTTATCTGAAAACCTCAAATGGTCCAATATTCTATCATCATTCATGTGAATTGGAATATTTCAATCATTACAAAAGAATAATTACTGATACTGCACGAACCTCTTGGCATTGCGTAAGAAATATTCACAACACTGTTTTCGATAAAATTGTGTCAATAATTCAGGAAGACATAATTTAAAAAAAAAGTTATTTGCTATTAAATTCTCTTTGTGACACTTATAATTATGAATTACAACAGGAATTAGTACTTCATCCTGAATCAGAAATAAATATGATGAAAAATCATCAGCTTGAAGAAAAAATATTAAAACAGTTCAAGCAAATAAAGATTATAACAAAATAAAAAAAAAAGATTATTATGCATACTGATAGTAACTTATTAGAAGAAGAAGACTTTATGATGCTCGAAGAAAATGATCTCATCGATAAAGTTGCTTCGATTCTAAGAACTACAATTTTGAAAATGGAGAAAACAAAATTACCTGCTGCAATGAAAACAAAGGATTTGATAAATGGTGAATGCACAATTCCTGAAAAATTAGATCGTTTCTTTAAAGCATTGATTGGAGGTAAAGATATTCGTCGCAGAGATGGAGTTAATTGTCATAGATTGAGCAACTCATTGGCTTCTGATGCTGTTTTTTGTGTAAGCAACGGTACTGTGAAACCATCAAAACATATGACTCTGGGTATCTAAACTCTGGGTATGACTGTCAAAAGTCTTACGAGTAGTCGAAAGATGATAAATATTTTGAATAGACTTGGACATTGTTGCAACTACAATACGTTGGAAGAATTAGAAACTGAAGCTACGATCTCATCCGTAACACGTTCTGAAATTTGTCCTCCTGACATCATTCGAAGTCCGTCATTATGTACAGGTGTAGCATTCGATAATTTCGATAGATACGTTGACACTTTAAATGAAAAAGATACACTGCATGACACCGTAGGGATCATCTACCAAATTGTAAGTGATGATTACGATGTAGAATTAAACCCAAGCAATATAGATAGTAGTTTTGATATGTCACCACCACCAGCAAAAAGAAGACGGACGTTTAACGAAGAAATTCCTGAACTCCCTTCGTATGGAAATCGATTGCAGATATTAGAACATTTAACACCAGTTGAAGACAATGCATTAACTCGGCCCGTAAACTTACCTTTGATAGAAACAATAGATATGCTATACTTACTTTCACACGTCTTTCATGTGCCAAATACTCCAATGTGGACTGGTTTTAATTGTAAAATCATTGAAGATACTAGCCCCAAACAAAACGTATCGTATCTTACGCCTATTAATTTTTCACCAACAAATGCAGCGGTGGTTAAACATACACTGGAACAGGCCCAAATCGTTGGAGAAGAATGTAATCAAAGGTACGTGCAAGTTACTTATGATCTGGCAATAGCTAAAATAGCATATAAAATTCAATCAACATCAAAGCCCCAATTTGATAATATCTTCATCCATCTTGGCTCATTCCATTTAATGATGGCTTTCTTCAAAGCTATAGGCTTTTTTATTAATGAATGTAGTCTATCGCATATGATGATTGAGAGCCATATTATTGCTCCTGGCTCAGTAAATGGGATAGTTGAAGGAAAGCATTTTAATCGTTGCAAACGTCTGCATCCGTTGATGGCTCTTGGCTTGCAAATGTTGCATTTTGATACATTTTTAAAGATGGACAAAATGGAATACTATTTTATGAAAGAGCAAGTTTCTGACGATCTCTTACATTACCAGGAGGTTAAAGTTACTTGTACATCTACGACGATAGAATTATCAAATAATGTATTATCGAGACTAATATCTGCTTATGAAAAATTCGTAGCAGAAACAAGACAAGGTAAACATGGGAAAACTGCTCAATTCTATATGATTTACATCCAGCTTGTAAACTATTACATTACCCTATCAAGAAGTATACGAATGGGTGATTTCGAAATGTTTAAGTATGTAATTCCAAAAATAACAAATTTGTTTTTCATTGTAAATCAAGCGAATTATGCTCGATGGTGTGTTAAATATTTAGACAGTTTGAATAATGTTGATGAAACACATCCAGGACTCAAAGATGATTTCACAAACGGATGTTTTGGAATAAAAAGAACCGACAAACCATTCTCAAGGATACCAATTGACCTTACACTGGAGCAGACTATAAATGCCGAAGCGGCTAGACGTCTTAGCGGTATTGCACATTGTACCAATTCCATAGCTGCCCGTCAGCGCTGGTCAAAGAGTCACAGCATTAGAGCTGCTTTAATTTCTCACGTTCTCGATGTTTGTGGATTGAGGCAATTACAAGACGTGTCTGCCGATTTACAACCTAATAGAATCAAAATTTACAACAAACAAATCACCGATTTTATAGAAATCTTTCAGAAAAATAACAATCCATTTGATCAAAATTTGGACAAAAATAGTTTGTACAATATTGCTACTGCGAAACCCGCTCCTGAAGATACAGCTGACTTTTTGCTGAATATGAAAAAAAGGGTGACGATTTGCGAAAGCAGTTTATAAATGAATGCGCTGAAGATCAGGAGAGATTTGACAAACCAATAAAAAAAAATCAAGTGCTTAATTTTGCTTGTGCTCCAAAGAAGAAAAAACTAACTCTTGGTAACAAAATTGTTAAGCTAAGAATGCAAAGAGATCTATTCGGTAGAATGTTGGGGATATCTATGAACAACAAGGTTGATATTGAAAAAGTATTAGGATTTCCACTAACACCAGTACCAACATCAATGTGCCATGCCGATGGTAGTATTTGTAAAACGGATAAAGCACAATTAGTCAAAGTATTCGAAAAGAAAGTTAGCAGTGTCAATCAGCAATTGTTATGTTTTGATATCAGTATTTTGGACGGATTCTTCATGTTACACCTTATGAAAGAAATACCACAAACTTTCGATGGCATTTCGAAAAAATTCCTCAAAATGATTTCACAGTTTAAATCATCTCGCATTGACATTGTTTTTGATCAGTACTTCAAACCTTCCATAAAAGATTGTGAGCGTTTACGTCGCAGTGAATTAACCAGTACAGTTTTCATCAAACCTAGTCAAATTCGGTCTCATCATTTTGCTGGTGAACTCAGAAACTCGCAGTTCAAGGAAGCTCTTGTAAGGTTTTTTATTGATCATTGGGCAAATGATGACATGTTTCCTTTTATTGGGAATAAAACTATTTACCTGAGTTTTGATAAGTGTTACTCGTATCAGGTTGTAAATAATCAAGTTAGAATCGTGGAAGAATCATTATCATGTGAAGAACACGAAGAAGCTGATACTCGTATCATATACCATATTTGCCAGATAAATTTTGACTCTCAAGTTCTTGTACGTTGCTCAGACTCTGATATTCTTATTATACTTCTAGGCAATATGGATCACCTGAATGCACCTTTAAAGCTTTGGATTCAATGGGGAGTAGGAAACCATGAACGTCTAATAAACGTCAATGAGTTATATCAAGCTCTTGGTATTTCCTTATCAAAAGCTCTACCATGTTTCCACGCAATAACAGGATGTGATTACACCCCAGCTTTTTTCCGGAAAGGTAAACTAAGGCCCTTCAAGTTGCTAGAGAAATCTGTTGAGTACCAGTTGGCATGTCAAGAGATTACAACAGACGATGAGCGTGTACTAGAACGCACATTTGACAGGTTAGAAAACTTTATATGTCACATGTATGGGGTGACTAATCCTTCAAATGTTAACGATGTTCGCTTTTATCTGTTTTCAAAAACTTATGAATCGAAAAAATGTAGTGATAACTTTGAAAAAAAAAATTCGAAATTTTGATGCATCGAGCTTACCCCCATGCAAAGCTGAATTATATCAGCATTTATTGCGAGTGCGGTATGTGACAAAAATTTAGAGAAACGCCAATTTAAAAAATCCGCCATCTTTATCGCCGTTAACTTCCGGTTGGGTCATCAATGATGATAAATACGATTTTCTCTGGTTTGCTGGGGAGCAGTTTCCATCATCAGTTGCTGACATCGTTATTGAAAGTGAAGTATTATCCAACGAAAACTCTACGCAAGATGACGATGATTACAATGATTATGATGAGAGCAGTGACGACGATGACGACTATGGAGATACATCACTTTTTTGCGATACAATTATAGAATGAACATACCTATTTTAGTTAAAAATGGATTGTAGTTTTTTAAGTATAATATTTATAAGTAGTGAGAGCTTTGGCTCTAAATTAAAGTTCTTTTTCCTGTATCTTTTACAAAAATAATGTAATTTAGTTACAATTGGATTTTTATGATTTAAATATAATCTGTAAATATTCTAATTTTGGTACTTATAAGTGACATATTTCTCCTGTTATTAAACAAAATATATATCCAGCTATTTTATATCATTTTGGCACGAATTTAAATAATAATGTTTCATTTTTCTCATATTCAGAGGCATAATGCTGCGCTACTCTACAGCAATAAATCGGTCTGTCTGTCGAGTACGCAACCGAATTCATGTCTGTCAAATTAATTTTGTACTTATTCATATGTAGGTAAAATAATGTTAAAATGACAGACATACTAAAATAGTTTTTTTTTTAATTTTTTTTTCGTAAAAAATTGAATCTGGCACGATATTCGCAACAACAAAATTGTCTGGCAATATTAAATTCGTGTTTCGAAAAGTGTTTAGAATTCACTGAAAAAGAAAAGATTCTTACTAAAATGATTTCAAAATCCATATTTTTACTTCTAAAGATGTGATGCGCACTAAAAAACACAACGTTTACCGGCCGCCAGACAACCCGCACGCTGTTCGAAACGTCTTCGGGAAAGATATATTAAAGAACCAGCTTTCCTAAAATTCTTGTTTTTTCGACGTTGCTAGCTCTTGGACTATTATGAGAGCTACCTGGTTTAGTAAAATTTTTTTTAGAATGATTAAAAATATACAGAAATATTCTAGTGTAAGTAGTAGATTAAAAAGAGACAAATCAGTTTTCTTCACAGATTGAAAAAGTAATGCATCATGCAGCTACCTACACGAAAAGTTTTGAACAGGCAATAGAGCAAGTTTAAAGAAATATTTTTCGGCTTATCAAAAAGCCTTGAAATTGGTCAATATTCTCAGAATTGCTAACTTATGTATGAAAAGGGTCACAAGTGGTAAAATAGTCACAACTGATGCACCCACCTAAAATCTTTTAGTTTCTTATATATTCCTAAAAACCCACACATTGTAATTACTTTTCCAAAAGCGTGAAAAGATGTTTTTTTATATGTTAATAAAAATATATTTGGTCTGAAAAATGTGTTCCTAACATTAATCGATGTCAGGTCGCCCTTCTAAGAAGCTTTATAGAAGTGTGAAAATCAAATCTATTTTCTGCAAGCAATATTTTCTTTTCTTACATGATTCACGAAATTCGCTTTGAAAATATATGAAGAAAAGCGACGTGAATGGAGTTTAAAATTCTTTTATTGTATTTAGAGAGCTTATCTTCTGCTGAAGTGTGAAATTGGCTAAGGAAAATTTCTTAGACAAAATCCAATGCCAAAAAGAAGCATAACATTTTTCGCAGAGATATTTCCGGATAAAGTATCCGAGTAACAAAAGTGCATTTTATTTTCAATCATTTTTTGAGAAGTGTAAAAGATTACGAAATAAGAGACATGTTTAAGGCAAAATAAGTGTTTTTAAAAATTCTATTTTCTTTAATTACATTACTGAGTATTGTATATTTTTGAAATTTTGTGTTAAAACTATTTAAAAATAGTTTAAATTGACAAAACAAAGTATCTTTATATATTAACTATCGGTACCCGCACGGCGATGCCCGTGCTAAGAATTTAAAGGAAGTCCGTTGAATAAAAAAAGAAAAAAAAAAAAAAAAAAAATCCAACCCCCCCCCCCTCCGTTTTCACGCCAAGTTACGCCAAGTTCCTTTTTTTGAAACGAATATTGCATTGCAATGGTATTCGTTGTAATGAAATTTTTTTGTATAAAGTACAAATCATATTCTTATAAAACTTAACCGTTCCATTCTTGACTTTCCGATTTGAGTCCGACACAAATCTATTTTCAGTCAACCTTGTTTTCTTTTTTAGTGCCAGTATTATTCATAGCTAATTAATTAACAGAACTATTAGCCCTTTTGAGCCTGATAGCCGATTACAATATACTCTGTGCCTTAGAATTGTTTGCTGATTTATTGTTGCTCAAGGTTACTAATAACACTAGTTAACACCAAAAAGGCATCAGGCTGAAAAATAGCTATTTTTTTAGTAATTTGCCTCGCTAAATACGAAAATTACCATAAAAACTTAAGATTAGCTCTAGTTTTCAAGAGACAGGGTCAACTAGGATAGTGAATAATATGCTCTAATATGCTCTTTTTCCCTGGCAGATAGAAACGTCTCCCACGGTACTGACTGTCCTCTAAATTTCGGCCCTAGGTTGGATAAAAAACCTCACTACATGAAAACCGAAATTGACTATAAGAAATTTAAATTCTGGAGAGAGAAATGCCCAAAATTTGGAGTTCAAGGTAGATCCACCCATTTCGGCATCCACCCACGCTCATTCTGCTGGGAATAATAAAGAACTTCATGAAAGCTGTGAACACAGACAATTTTCCATTACCTTAGAGGGAAATTTCCAGGATATATTGAAGCTATGGCTAAGGAGATAACTTTTTACGGCTCTTCAAACCCGCGCAATTACGATAAACAGTGATTTTGAAAAACAAAAATTAGAGGGGAGAAAAAAACACCCAAGAAACCTTTAAGGTTACATTACAAGTATTTCTAAGTAGCAGAGAAGACGAAAACTAAAAACAGATGGTCAAACAATCCTTACGAAACTTCTGTGACCATTGATGAATGACTTGCCTCTGAAACTGTATTTTGTTCACTTCTTCCAGGATATTTTGTTTAAAAACTAAAGACATGAGCAAGGAGCATGAGGAAAGGTTTCACCAAGATATCTTTACAATGGAACGCAGATATCAGGATCATTGGGTTGAGTAAATACTCACCAAATGCTGTTGAACTATTAGAAGGAATGGTCCTTCTTTAACGTACAAAAAAAAAAAAAAAAAAAAAAAAAAAAAAAAAAAAAAAAAAATTCGAAAATGAAGCGTTTACAGCAATAAGCAAAAAGCAACAACTCTTTCCAAAAATAAGCACTGTTTAATAAAACAAGACCTATTTAATAAAATTTATTGCGCAGGATTTTATTTCCGTTTTTAACATTACCTTTAAACCAATGTGTAGTTGCTATACATCTTTCTCCGGTGGGCTTTTAATGAATCTTGAAAACAAGAACTAATAAAAAAAAATCCTCTACCATATTCGTTTTTCTCGACCCAAAATTAGTACGAATGACCTATTTAAAACCAGGATGCAGACAAAAAATACTTTTTTGTTCACTAGTGTGATCAATTAGTTGTAATTTAGGCATTTTATCAGCTACTGCAGAAATTTAGTTTTGCAAATTAAAACTATTTCACACTTTATTATATTCCCCATTCTTATAAAATATTTATAGCACGCAGTATGCATTCTTCAATCAGGATTTCCTAAGTGTCAAGAATTTTAACGAAGGTACTGCGAAAAAATACCATTCCTAAACACTGTCATCTTTCGTTGATGCATTGCATGCGGCGGTAGCTGGAATGCATCGCTCCATTTCTATAGCACGGAGATGCATGTAAATTATAGCTTTTGCAGCTGGTCTTACGTTAAAAATATCTCCCTGAGTCTCTTTGAAACTTTTAGGAGAGGAGAGTCTCAGAATGTATTTATTGAATGTTCATAACATCTATTCCTTTTATTAAGTGTTAGTTATAACCAGTTATTTTTCAAATAAATATGTATCTTCGCCTCAGAGCAACAGTGCGATATCTAATAACAGAAATAACAATAAGATATCTTACTATTGCTCTGAAGCGACGATACATTCATTCAAGAAAAATAAGAAATAGAAAATACAAGAATTTGTTTATACTTGTTTTGTTTTTAGCAGCTTTGCGCTGTCAGTACAGTACATTTCTGTGTTATTTCTTCCAACTTTATTTTAATTTGTATTTGAAATGTTTCTCATGTTCATACACACACACACACATATATATATATATATATATATATATATATATATATATATATATATATATATATATATATATATATATATATATATATATATATGAACATGAGAATATATATATTGGTGGTAGGTTTGGTTTCTTGCTATTAGTCTCTGAGCTTACTACTATTTATTTGTCACAAAAAGGGGAAAAATTGTATATGAATTTGGAAGTAATAAAATAGGATTAAGAGCATTTCTCCAATTTATTACTTACATAACATTATTACTGTGTCTTAATAACTTGTGCTGCAAATATTTAATTTACGAAAAATATTCAGCTGTGTTACCATTTTAATTTTCTTTTGACTGCAGGTATTTCCTTTTCTGCTTATAACTGAATCGGATGAAGGATACTGATGGATGCATAGAAAACAGAATTGTTACGGGAGAAACTCTTACGAGAAATTACGAAGGTGAAGTGAAATATGTTATCTTGAATCATTTTGATGAATTGTATGTATATATAGTCTGGCTTTAGTAATACGTCCTCCAATCAGTTGAGGCTTAATAAAATTAAATTTGTTAAATTGACAAATCTTATAATAATACTAGAAAATTGCCCGTCAATGTAGGACACGTGAAAATTGCTTCTACATTTGAACGAAGCTATTGCCTGTTTGGTGATATTTTGATAGTTGACATTTTAACCCTAACTCCAGTGGATTAACCCTAAACTCCAGTCGATAGCGTTCATTGTTGACAGCTTTTTGGTTTCTTCATTTTCCTGAAGTAGTCCAGTAAAGTTAGCATTTTACTTGGAAAAAATTAAAACCCAAGGTTTTTCTTCACAGAAAGCTTTGTTATGTCTTCCTCAATGACATCTCAAAAGTCCCCGACTTTTCGCTGTACGCTTCTCCCCCCCCCCCTTTTTGAGGAGAGGAGAAGGAGGAAATTTTCATCTTTGCTGTATAGGAAAGTGGGGTATCATTTCTAACGTATTTTTTTACACTGAGTCGAATAAAACCGTAAAAAAATCGATAATACAAATATTTAAAGAGTTTTTGGCATAAAAACCAATTTTTAAAACAGATAAGGATATACTTATTTCGTTGTAACTTTAGAATTTTTCTTCAAAAAAATTAATTACTTCGGTTTTTCTTCACACAAAGGTTTGTTATGTCATCTTAAATGATAGCGTAAAAGAGACTTTTTTTTTGTGTTTGCACGTATCCCCTTTTTTTCGGGTGGTGGGGGATTCGAAGTGAAGTATATAGGCAAGTGGCACATTGTTTTTTGTGTGTGTGTTTTCTTTTTACCGCCAAATCAAATAAAATCATAACCTAATACATATTTCAAACATTTTAAGACCGTTTTGCTTAAAACTATCAATTTTTGAAATAAATTAGGAACTACCTGTTCCATGGTAAATGTAAAGTATTATTGAAAATAAGAATAGTATTAAAATTGTACATTACGAAAGAATCATGATGACTGTATAAAAACATCCCTTTAAACGACGAATCCAAAATTAATTTCGCAGTGTATTGATTTGTAATTCGAAAATCTTGATATTTGTTGCTACTCATAGAAAGAATGTTCACCATCTTGCAGACCCATCTTTTATTTTGTTCTGTCCCACTATAAAGTTTTTTTTAGAGATTCTTTCCATGGGAGTCGCAATGTACAGAAAGTATTTTTTAAAATTGGAGCGGGAGCGGGACATTGGGTTGTTCTCACTGGACTTAGCATATTCCAACCCCATTCTTTAGGGATCACGTCGTTGTATAGCCATGTCTGTACATGACAATAAACACGCAATAAATATTGTTGGGCTACACTTGAAACAGGGGGTTGTGAACTTGAATTTACCGCTTTGTTTTTAGTATCTGATTTAGTAAAGCGAAAATATCAACACTAGTCTAAGGAAGTATTATTGGTAATTGCATTATTAAGTCTTTGGAAGCATTTTATGCCTTTTTCTGCGTATGCGTAATAAAATACTTGCATAGCACTTGCAAGTTCAAACATTTTCTAAGCAAATTCATGACTGCTGATTTTTCTTTCTGGAATATAGCAGATGTTCTATCGCAGCCAGGAAAAGCAGGAAGCAACAAAATGGACTTTTCAATGTGCCTCGTAAACTGCTTGATGAGTAAAGTTTCTGCTCCATCTTACCTTTTCCTGGCTTGAAAACAAAATTATCCTTGTTAGGAGAAGTTCTATCAGTTAGAATTGCTAGATCAATATCCTCACCTACAATAACCGTTAGCATGACAGTTAGCTTTTGCGACAGTGAGCGCTGTTTCAACAATGAGAATATCAGCATCATCTTTGGCTTGCTTCACATTAATATTTATTGTTTTAAAATGCTTTGTGAGAAAAGGAATGCACTTATTTTATTAAAATTCATCTTTACTCAAGGTTGCAGTCATTGTTTCATTGAAAACAATATTTGTTGAAGTTGCTTTGTAGCATAGCCGAAGTTGTTCCATGACTTTAACATTTTTATGCGAGTCAACATAACCATCAAACACGATGATCGATGACAGATTTAAGGGGTTAAGTTAAACTAAGGTTTTTTTACGACATATTTTATGTACTTCTCACATATTAAATTAAACTCATCTTTTTGGCACACAACTATTCGATGAAGAAGAAACCCTTCATCAACAACATGATATGTGCGTTCAAAATCAGGATATGTATCCAAGGTGTTAAAATTGCTATATAAAGATGTCTTCTTCATTTTTCTCATCGCGATTTCCTCAAAAAGAGCCCAGGGCGGTGGATCTAGCTCCAAATTCAAGCATTCACGAAGCTCACCATCGGTTATTTTCAATACACAAATTCGTTGGAGCAACAATGAATCATTAGGCACAGTAACATCGTGGATTATTATGTAGGTATTCATAGCTTGCAGAGAAACAACTCGGCTAGTATGTGAATACAGTCGGACCTGATTTAACGAATTCACCGGGACCGAAACTTTTATACGTTAAATCGGAGTTATTCGTAATATCGGGGTGTGAAAAATTAAAATACGGAAAAAAAGCACGTACCTTATCTAAAACCCCTAATATGCAACTGCGCAAAAATATCCATAATTAGAAAGTATACACTTTTTATTCAGTAGTCCACGAGTTATCAGACACTACTTAATTTGAAATTTTAAACTACTGAGTAATAGATGTTTGACAATTTCCTTGATACTTGACTCGAAATAGCTTTTTTTTTTCAACTTTATGTAGAGAAGAAAATACTGTGTCTTTTGCAGTCTGCTGCATGAGATATATGCTTTTGATTTCTAGGCCATGTAAAGCATTTGAAAAAGTAAGTTTTATTGGGAGTTTCACCATTTGTTTCTGCATCAGCATCACTATTCGATGGTTGCCCCCTCGCCCTCGCCCGTCAAAAATTGCTGATTCAAAGAAAAGTCTTTTTCTGCTTCGGACAATATGGATGTAACATTTGGAAAACAATCCAATATTTCCAAATAAACAAAAAAAAAAAAAAAAAAAAAAAAAAAATTCGGCTATTAAAATAATTTGTTATTTCGGGGTTTATTATTCGCTAAATAGGGGCTTTTGGCTTCATTTTAGTCGGGGGAAAAAGAAAAATTCATTAAATCGCGAAATTCGTTAAATAGAGGTTCGTTAAATCGGCGTCCAACTGTATTTAAATTTATGGCTGCTTTCTCGGTCCTCATTTTTACCCCCTCTTGACACATAATACTAAGGGAAGATAACCTACAAATTTGTCTTTAAAGGGCGGGTAAGTATACAGTTCAGTGGCTTTCTTTTACCAAATGCCCCTGGAGAAAAAATAATTGCTCTAAAAATTAATGATGCTGGAAATATGTCATTTTCATGTATAAAATCATTTTCAACTGCTAAAATAATTATCTTTATGACTTAATTCTTATCGTATTTAACTCAACGTAATAAAAATACTTTTAACATGTCTGAAATATATTAGTACATAGGTTCTCAAACTGAGTTTCACGGCAAACTGCGATGCCGTGGTAAGAGGCGAGGGGTGCCACGAAGTGTCCAGAATATCAATGTATGTATATTAATTTGGTTTGCCAAATAAGGTCATATAGACCAATAAGACCTCCCCCGTTTTTGATGTAGCATACTAAAAATTCATTCGATCGTGACATGAGCGTCATCAGAAAGCCTAATTGATGATAAAATGTTAGGAACGAGCAGTTTTTAATAACCAGGCTATAGTTATTACAGAAGACTGATCATGTAAAAAGTGCCTGATTTTATTTTCCTGTAAGTTTTGTTTCAACATGGGTCAGTGTAGGTTACTAGTATAAAAAAAAGTGGCATATTATTCGTGTAATCAAATTCATATAGTCGGCCACAAAGTTAAGTGTCGCTGTGTACCGTCACTTTTTCCCCTGTGAGTTAATAACCTATAAAAGTAGATTATTGGCCGTTACGTCCGTAGTTAGCTTTCTTAGCACTCCTGTGGTTTTATAATATGACACCGGAGCAGGGGCGTGCACAGAAGGGACACCTGTTGGCCCGGGTTCAAGCCTGAAGAGGCCCATTATTTTAAAAACTAAGGGTGAAATATAGGGGTTAACTATATGGAGGGTGGCCCGGAAAAGCCATTTGTGACGGGTCCCAAAATTTCTGTGCACGGTCCTGCACCGGAGTATCGGGTGTTGGATATGATTATGTCCTGCATATGCTAGAGGTATATGCACGAGTTATGCGCATGAGTGACAATAAAAACCGATTTACCAGTTACGCCAAATATGATGATTGATCTTTCTAATTTCCGTGGAAGTAAACATGGAGTTTTTCATAATGTTTATGGGCCCATGTTCTCAAAGAGGTCAAATCGCTTTTCGTTGTAAAATTTCTGGAAAACACAATTGAAACTTAAATTTTCACTTGGTTTTATTTTTTCTTAGTTTCTGTGAATCATCTAATGAATATGCAGAAGCTGAATAAATTCAATCAAAAGGGAACGAGATATTAGGTTTTGAACCTTAGGGTAGACTTGCGTTTACGCAAGTCTACCCTAAGGTAAGTCTACCCTTTACGCACATACTTCAAATAACAGAAATGGGCTATGGTGCCGTGAGAAAATTCTAATTCTTTAAAGGATGCCGCGAGTCGAAAACGTTTGAGAACCCCTGTATTAGGTTATAGTTTTATTTGATTTGGAGCAAAAAACTACATATGGGACAATGAGCTACTTGCCTATATACTTCACCTCAAATCCTCCCTCGAAAAAAAGAGGGATGCGTGGGGAAAAAACTGGTCTTTTTTAAATAATCATTTAAGAAGAAAAAACAAATCTTTGTCTGAGGAAAAATCGAAGGTTTTTTTTTTTTTTTTTGAATGCAATTCAACAGTTACAACAAAACAAATGTTTCCTAATCTGTATAAAAATTAGTTTTTATGCCAAAAACTCTTTAGATATTTATAATATCGATTCAGCTATGATTTTATTCGACTCGGTGTAAAAAAATACGTTAGAAATGCTACCCCACTTTCCTAGGTAGCGGAACTGAAATTTCCCCCTTCTCCCCCCTAAAAAAAGGGGGAAGCGTACAGAAGAAAGTCGGGGACTTTTAAGGTGTCATTTAGGAGGAAATAACAAAGCTTTCTGTGAAGAAAAACCATCGGTTTTAATTTTTTCCAAGTAAGGCCCTTTTTTGGGGGCTAATTTTACTATACTAAAATGAGTCATTCCAGTAAAACAGTTAAGTTGCCGGATCCAGTTCAGCATTGTCACAAGAAAGCCTTTCCCTGCATATTAAATATTACGAAAATATATTGTCAAATTATCATGCCGTGACGCGAGTTTCATTTTTGATGACATCAGGAACGTTACTCGATCACTGGTCATTGTATATATGAGGATATTTGTAAAACAATAGAAGAGTTGCTGCCAACGGTTGTTGGCATTATGCCAATCAAAGAATTTCTCCGTTCCAACTCAAAGTTAAGCTCGTCCAAAGCCAGATAATATTTTCTCCAGAGCCTGACTGTAAAATGCAGATTAAGTAAAAACCAGAGAAAAAATTCGAACTATCGATCACATAACTGTAAATTGCGCTAAAATGTAAAAAAAAAAAAAAAATAAAAAAAAATAAAATTAATTTGAATTCTGAAATTTTGAATTCAAATTATGTTTTTCGCAATCACGAGTTGCGATAGGACCCTACTCATTGGTTACTACCTTACTCACTTCTTTCTAGACACGGCTGCTGTCCCTCCGATCCTACCTCTCCTCTTGAACGGAGATGTGTGAATTAGTTGTGTATGTGTAGGCTTTTGTATGTGTGTAGACCAGTGTGTATGCACGTTGTCGTGTGTGTATGTGTGTAAAGGCGCGTGTGTGTATGTGTGTGAGTGCGTATATGTGTGAGTGCGTATATGTATGAGCGTGTATGTGTAGGACATGGACGGCACCGACTAGGAGCGGCTACCGGGGTACGGAGTCGCGCCTGCAGGTGACGGTGGCGGTTGAAAAAGGCACGGAACATCAAAGATGGTAAAGTGAGAACAATAAGCAATCGTGATTGCACAATAAAATAAATTCATTTTTTAAACGTAACTGACACAACTTGCAAACATAATTTTTGCGAACGGCGCAAAAACGATTGATAAAATCATATGAAACCAAGAATCAATTACAAATGCAAATTTAATTGTAACTAAGTTCTGCCATTAGACAACATTATAATGCATTGGATTGCTGATAGCATATACTCAAGTGTAACGATAACTATATTTCGTTTATACTAGGGCGGATTAAGGATAAATAGGAACGGGAATTAGACTGTAACTGTTAGTAATAAATCTGTGGTAACGTTTTTCCTGTACATTGTTGAGGATGCCTGAAGAAAGGTTTTTGTGCATGCACCAACGTTGGGGAGACACTCTGCTTCAGTTCGCCTCAACGCATCATCATTAAATTTCTCGCAATGGACGGTCCCGAGCTTTCAGAAATTTTGAGACGTCTTCGCGCACAGTTTAGTAAAAAACCATTCTCAGACTGAAGTGTTTGAGTGAGTTAAAAAAATTGTCGGGAAAAGAAGCTGCAGAGGCTGCGGACAAGCAAAACGGCTGACAAATGTGTTGACATTCATACCATTAATGAAGAAGGACAAATTATGCAAACTATTACGCATTTCAGATGACACAAAGCTGGATTTCTCAACGAGCGACGTCGGCAACCGATAAGTAACGTCAATCTTCTCCAAGAAAATGTAACGACGCATAAGGCCGCTTTACTGCAGGAAAAAATGATTGAAATAAATTGAACACCCTCTATAACACCCTTAGTACAGCAAGAACGGATACAAGTGAGCGGCAATGCGGGCGATCGCTTGCACTGGCAATTTTTTCGAATTGAAATCTTAAAATGCAAATGCAGGCCTTCTTTGACGAAGATAAATAAAGGAATGGGAATCGAATCCCCCTCCCGGAAAGTTTTCGACATTGAAGTTACAAAAAGGCAATGCAATTTTAGACTATCTTCCGTGATGTTAGGGGGAGAGGGTTTTGAAGTATTCCAACGGAAATATTCGAAATTGAACTTCTATAACGCAATTTTAGAATACATCTTTCAAAGGAAAATTAAAAAATAGGTTATGGGAGCTCCTTGACTGAATTTCGATATTTTAGTTCCTTTTGGTAAAAATGCTGTGGCAGCCTCTTTCTCCCCTCCCCCTTAAGCACAAGTTAAAAATTCAACCGCCCCCCTCCTTGAAACATTTTTTGATCCGCCCTTGTAGTACAGTCCAGATTTTATCACTCTGGAGTGACTGTTGAGTTGACTGTCGTGAGAAGGATGTCGGACGATCCCTTCAGTTTTCTACCTGGTTACACTTTCTAATGCTACACATTTGAAAGTTGATTCAACTAAGTTGCCTCGGGTGAAAGAGGTCCTACTATTGTTTTTTTAACCGACTTTTCACTAAAGAGTAAATATGGCTATAAGAAAATAAGGAAGGGACCTGCATCAGTCGATCCTATTTATTATGTCAATAGGTATTAAACGTGCTGATGTGTGTATCACATGACTGCATTTTACGCCAGTCTAATGATAACAGTGCCTTATAGTTAGCAAAGAGACACTTTAAATGTTTTTACACCAAGTTTGTGGCGAACTGAAGCAAAAAAAAAAAAAAGTTTTATATAGATTAGTTTTTCCAATATTGGACATTTTAATGTGATTCAATGGTTAAACTCTCGAAAAAAGAAAGAAAAAAAAAAAAAAAAAAACGCCAGATAGGCTAAAATAAAACCAGATTAAAAAAAAAAACCCGCAAAATTTGTCGCCAAGTTGGCAAAAAAAACTTTGCGACCAAAAACGTGTCGATATACTGCCAAGTGTTTGCGAATTTATAACACCACTTGAGTTTGCATTGAAATTAACAATGATTTTCCGACAAAAAAAAGTGTAAAACACCCTCTTTGGAACATTCGAATACAACTAAAAGAGAAGGTGCACAACTGACTCCACTAGTAGTCTACATACCAAATTTTAACTTTCTAGGACGTACCGTTTCGGAGTTATGCGAGATACATACCCACATACGCACATACATACGGACGTTACGAGAAAACTCGTGTTGTAATTAATTCGCGGGTCGTCAAAATGGATATTTTGGTTGTTTATACGTTCTTAGGCATATATCCACGAATTGTCAGGTTAAAAAAAAAAATAAAAAACAATACTCTTTCGGGGGCGAGCATAATGGAAATTAAGGCGAATTTTCGGGTGAAATTTATTTTTCGCAATTACAATACTACTTCCTTTACTTCGTAAAAGGAAGTAAAAACGAGCTGATGTGTGCATCACATGACTTCCTTTTACTCCAATTTAATGTCATTTTCCCATTATTGTCAATTTTAATGTGATTCAATAGTTTACACTCTAAATTTCACCAACAGTGGCCAAATTGAAACCAAATTAAAAAAAAAAATAAATAAATAAAAAATCGCCAAATTGGTAGCCAAGGGGCGACAAAACTTGGCGACCAAAAGACTGGCGATAATTCGCCAAGAGTCCGCCAAAGTGTAACATTACTTGGGTTTATATCGAAATTAACAATGATCCCCCCCCCCCCCAAAAGGGGCAAAAGACAGCTTTAGAAACACCCGAATGCAACCAAAAGAGGAGTTGCACAACTAGACTCCACTAGGAGTCTACGTAATAAATTTCAACTTTCTAAGACATACCGTTCTTTAGTTATGCGACATACATACGCACATACATACACACGTCACGAGAAAACTCGTTGTAATAAACTCGGGAATCGTCAAAATGGATATTTTGCGTGTCTAAACGTTCTTAGGCAGTTAGTTATCCACGTGTAGTCAAGTTGGGGGAAAAAAAAAAACTCAACATTCATACGGGGGTGAGCAAAATGGAAATTAAGGTCGATTTTTGAGTGACTTTTTTTTGCGAATACAATACTTCCTTTTTTGTAAAAGAAAGTAATAAAGAGAATAATCGAAATACGTTCATTCAGTAATAAATTTCAGGATGGACAGAAAATGAATGAACGAATAAATAAAAACTAATAATAAATAAGTAAACAAATGAAGTAATAAATACATAAATGAAAAATGAATGGTATATGGGAGAACCTCTTAGTGTTTGAAGTCTATTAAAAATAAAATAAAAGTGTTTCCCTCAAATGAAAATCTCTTCTCATCCAAAGTCTTCTCATCAAAGTTTTATCCAAGAAGAGTTTCACCAAGATCCCATAAATTTACTGCCCAATTTGAAACGAGTTCTTACCCACATTGCCTACTTTCATTAATATGCACTAACTTAATTTTAAATTTCATTTTGAATAACTTATTCGAGAATAATCTTTACTTCCAATTCTAACCGCAATCTTTTTTTTTTGTACTACGTCAATTTTCGATTTATTTTGGAGCACTGATGTTTGAAAGCATTTTTAACGAGAAACATATATTTCGGTGAAAATCTTATTCAATAATGCATTTCAGGAGTATATTGTTTTACGGTTAGAATTTCTTTTAGAATAAACAGTTAGACTTCAAATATTTTTTTTAAATTAAGAGCCACAATAAAATATTTGATTATATCTTATTCGTTTTATTTCACTTACTCAGTTTTGAAAAGGTTTATCAAGAAAATTTTTCATGTAATGCAGATCTATATTAAAACTGCCTCAAGTATATTTACCTGCAAATTGAAGAATTTGCTTGGTTCCAACAAAAAGTCCGGTTATTGCGGTTAATTAAAACAGGGGGTAGATGGAAGCAAACTGTGTTACCACACTTGTGGTGATTTTTAATACAACAACATTGTTATTGATTGATGATTAGGCAGTATAAAAGACTTTCAGAGCATGTCACTACATGCGTTTCCAAAAAAAAACCAAAAAAAAAAAAAAACCGTGAAGTTTTCTTTTGTTTCGAAGATGTTTCTCTGAAAAAAGTCGTTTACCAAAGTTAAGTTGAATTTTCCTCTTGAGATGGTCAGCAAATGCGAAGTAATGGATTTTAACTTGTTTTATTTGTCACTATTCGCGTACCTGGAGCTGTCGGGGTTTCGGCTGGGTAGTACTATAATAAAAACGTTATAAAGAACAATCACAATTGAATAATACGACAGATCAAATTTTGAATAATACGAAAAATTAAATTATTTACTTAAATAAGTAACTAATCTTCAACTATAAGAACAAAAATAAGCGTTGAAGAAATAAGGAAAATAAAACCCAATAGAAAAATCCTACAAAATCAAAAATCAAATTATAAGTACCCGAATATATAAAAAAAAAAAAAAACTTCAAAAATCAGTTCGCTGATCACACTTGTCCATCAATAGCGTAGCCGACCACGCGTCTGAGTCGCGTGACATGGTTCCTCGCAGCTATCAACACTATCGGCCAGCGCCATCTCGAAGAGTTACCTTCCCCGCCATCTATTAGGAATTTATAGAACTGAACTTACCTCGCCATCTACTAGGAATTCATAGAACTATACAATTAATTAATCATTTAATTTGCAATTACAATTATTTCGGTCAATCTGATTTAAAAAAAAATAGTCTATAGCCTTCCTAACACATAAATAATTTTGCAATTCAAACCAGTAGTTCCTGAGATGAGCGCGTTCAAACAAACAAGCAAACAATTTCTTCAGCTTTTTTTTATTAGAATAGATGTGAAAGGTAATTAGAAACATTAATTGATGATCAGTAAATAACTGCAAACTTAAAATATCGACTTTGATCTAATTCATTTTAACCCGTGGTAGCTCAGAAATATTAATTATTTTTATTTTGTTTATTTATTTATTTTTAAATCATTACTTTATTTATTTATTTCGTTTAACTCTTTATGTATATATTTTAATTTTATTTCTTTATTTATTTAATTCTATTTCATTCATTTATTTATTTATTTAATTTATCTATTTTTATTGAGCAATCACATTGCTTATTGTTCTCATTTTAATGTTTTGAATTCCTATGATTTTATCCCCCCCCCCCCACCTCCCTCTGCAGCACCACCATCGATCGGCCCCTTCCGATGCTGCTCCTCTAGCGAGCAAAGTCTCCAGGTTGCGTCCATATCAACATATACACTCATACATACACACACCTGCACACACAAATACACACACCTGCACACATATACACACACCTGCACATATATATACACACACCTGCACACACACACTCATGCCTGCACACAGACACAAAAACACACGCACACACATACACACACACACACTCATGCCTGCACACAGACACAAACACACACGCCTACAAACACTTGTGATTGCGAAAAACATAATTTGAATTCCAAATGTCAAAATTCAAATTATTATTCATTTTATTTTGTTTATTCATTTATTTATTTCTACAGTGGTTTGCCTAGGTCAATTTTCAGCTTTCCTCAATATGGATTATGCCTTTAACCACAATTTACCGTTTTTAAACCCAGTTACCCGGAATAATCTTTTTTATATGAACTGATATGGATCAGTTTTTCAAAAATCAGTTCAATTTGTTTCTGTATATCTTTAAAATTTTTACGTCGGTAAAAAATTGACAAAAACTTTTCAATCTATTTCATGAAAATAAAATTTGATGATCCGGCTGGTAAAAGAAAAGAATCATTTGTTGCATAAGCGTCTACTTCAGATCGTTTAAAATTAAGAATCTGCGGTTTGTCAACTTCTTATTTTAAGAACATTCTGTTGGATTTTATAAAGCGACGCAGAGCACTCGCGATCTTTAGCTACTTTTAGGAATTTTTAAGTATTACACATTATTTCACTCGTGTAAGTGGGTTAAGTTTATTTTGAGCTTAGAACTTGTTTTGGAATTTACTGAAACTGTTTTAAGCAAATCACATTTTGAAAGTCACACGTGGATTCCGAACTCTTATAGATATACCCTTATGCGAGATTATATGATGCAGCGAGACGCAAAGAGATGCAAGTGGACTTAAAAATAGTTTTGATTATAACGCGTTTTACGTTTCGGAGCTCGGTAGGTTTTCATTGATTTTTTTTCTAAATCATGCTGTATAACAGCACCTAACAGTGCTACTAGTACCACCTCTTTCCCCTAGACAGAATAGAAGCTCACCTACCATTTGTAACCGTTATGTTCAAATTTTTAATTTTGGGACTTACATCTCTTTGCTTCTCACTGCCTCATATGTTGAAAATTTCAATTTCGAGTTGTGAAAATTTTTCATCGAACTTTTTCAAAGCTTTGAAACGCAAGCACCACCTGCTCCGAAACAACATTATGTTTTTAAAGCAATTTTATAGAATCTACTTTTAGACAGAGAGTTAGGCGATAGGTTTTCGGAAAGAAAACAAATTTTATTTGATGTTTAAAATACGCTGGAAAAATTTCCCATTACATCTGCTACGGCATCATTTTTCTCAACAATAAAAACGCAAAACCAACCATTCTAGAAAGTCAATTTATTCAGCTTTTGAAATCAATTGACAGATATGTGAAAGAAGATCCAATTTAATTTGTGAAAACAGATAACTTCATCTTTCAAAGTTTTTGTTATTTTCCTCAGACCTCGGCTCAAAATGTAATTTAGAATTTATTTTCGTCGTTTATTTTCCAATGTTTTTCCTATTTGAAATAAACAGTTTTGTTAGAGAATTTCGTGAAAAATTTCTAAAACCATGCACAGAATTTTTTTACCACTTTTAAGATGATTCATAAAATTTGGAGCTGCGTGCATAAATACTACGTTATTCGTTTAGAAGGAAAATTTAGAGATGTTAGCTTTTTTTATGTATCTATTACAGGTTATTTCAGAAAATAGGTAAACATATTTTCTTTTTATTTTAAAATGTTTTACGCATAAAAACAAAACACATATTTATCCTCCCACTTGTTTTGTTAGATTGCCATTTTCAGAAAATGGCTAAGAAAAAGTATTAATTGCTTGGTTAAATAATTTTGATCAAATACGTTTCATCGATACTAGAACTACCCTCATATTTTGAAATATATACAGGGAACTATTTTAAGTTGCTATTTAAAAAAATACAGCTTACTCTTAGTCTGTTTGGGTAAAAAAAATCTTTAAAATACTTTTTACGGATGTTAGGACTACCTCATATTTTAAAATAAGAACAGTAAACAGTTTAAGTTAATGCTTGACCACGAAAAGAAGGCGGATGACCTTGAAGCAAAAACATCATTTGTATCATTTATAATAGGTTGTTTGTTATTATTTTGGAATAGATAAAATTAGCGAGACCATGCCTCTTAGTAATTGGTGCTTTTTAGCAGATTCTGCCTATTACGAATGATACAAATAATGTTTCGCTTCAAGGTCATCCGACTTCTTTTCGTAGTCAAGCTTTACCATTAAAATAAATACAGAGTACAGTTTTAGTCTGCTTGGATAGAAAAAAAAATTCAAAATGCATTTCATGGATAAAAAGACTACTCTCATATTTTGAATCGAAAACAATTAGCAATTCAAGTTGTTATTTTATAAAAACTACAGAGAATAGTCCTAGTCTGCTTGGTTAAAAAAATCACCTGAAAAAAATTCATCAATGCTGGAACCACTCTCACATTTCAAAGTTAAGGTAAGCGACCTTCCTAATTTAAAAAAAAACGTCAATTTTGAGAAATTTAGATAACCCCCAACTTTTTTCTTTTTAAAGCCCCAAAAAAATAAATCGATGACTTATTGAGAAATACAGAGTAAATGTAATAATCGCAAATATGTTGCTTTTTGTTGAAAATTAGTTTTCTTTCTTGGTATACTAAAACCCACATCTTTGAGGTTTTATTTACGCAACAATTAAAAAAAAAAAAAAAAAAAAGCTGTACATACCTTTGAAACCTTTCAGAAATAATAATTGATTTTATTTCTGACATAAACCTCTAAAAGTTGATAATCGTGCAATACTTGGGTTTTCTAATATAATGAACATAAATTAGGTGGTGGAAACCACGTTTTCAAGGGAAAACGTAAAACATTTAGCTATAAAACATGTTTTTAGTAAATTGTTTCCAATTTTGGTGGTTTATGCTCATATCAATCTGTGTTATCTAACAAAGGTAGACTTAAATCATTTTTGAAATTTTGACACAGTGAATTGCTTGAAGTGTTAACGAAATGGTAGATTTTAGCAAAACTAAAAAGTAACTTTCTGCGAAAAATAAAATAATAAAAATACTTTTTCAAAACAATGGGGCCGTTTCCAAAATTTCAAAAGTTTTTTTTTCTGAAAAAGCATGCTTAAAAACATAGGATCTGACCATTTTTAAAATAATTTGTTAAAGTTTAATATTTTAAAAAATTACTTAAATCGGTGCACTTTTATTGTTTACGCTTCTGTCACAAATGATGAAATGCCACTTAGTGTTGCCATTCACGGAGAAAAATATTTAATTCTTATTTTTACTCACGTGTATTGGCAACGATATGGTTGATAGCAAGCGTAGAGCGCAATACTTAATTCGCTTCTTAATTATCATAACGTGGAAACGTGGTAGAAAAATGCGCCAAATTGCATCATTTGTGACGTCATCAAGACCACACCTTGTTTTCAAAATCGGACATTTTAAAAAATAATTAAAAAAATAATTGTTGGGAAAATGAAAGTATTTTCTGGGTCCATATTATGTTTTTAACTCATTCTATCAATTTCAGTGATTAAAAGTAGTACTTTTGACTGAAGGAAACAACCCCATTTCCAAAATGTGCTGTTCATGTCATATTCATTAACACTTGTCAACGAAAAACAACTTTTTGTCTTTGCATCCTGGTTTTAAATGTGCTGTTCATGTCATATTAAATAACACTTGTCAACGAAAAACAACTTTTTGTCTCTGCATCCTGGTTTTAAATAGTCAATTTCTACTACTTTTGGGTCGAGAAAGACGAATATGGTAGTGGATTTTTTTTAATTAGCTCTCTCTTGTTTTCAAGATACACAAAAGCCCCTGGAGAAAGATTCTCAACAACCACACGTTGATTTGAAGGTAAGTTTGAGGGGGAAAAACTGTGCAATGAATGTTATTAAATATGTCCTGTATTATTAAACAATGTTTATTTTTCCGAAAACGATGGTTGCTTTTGGCCTATTGCTGTAAACGCTTCATTTTCGATAGCTTTCTTTACGTCAAAGGAAGACCTCTTGTAATAGTTCATCAGCATGTAGTGACCATTATTAACTCTGCTTAGTGACCCTAATATCTGCATTCCATTGTAAAGATATCTAGGTGAAACCTTTCGTAATGCGCATCGCTTCACAGTTTTTAAGCAAAATATCGTGGAGGAAGTGAAAAAATAGAGTTTCAGAGATATATCATTCATCAAATGGTCTTAGAACTCCCGTAAGGATTTTTTGACCAACTGTTTTTAGTTCTTGTCTTCTCTACAGCTTAAAAGTACTTGTAATACACCCTTAATGGCTTCTTAGGTGGTTATTTTCATTCCCTTTCAAATTGTATTTTAAAAACAGTGAGTTTTAAATTGCGCGGATTTGAAGGGCCGTTAAATATTCTCGCCTTAACCACAGCTTCAGTATATCTTGGAAATTTTCCTCTAAGATATTAGAAAAAAAAAATCTTTGTTCACAGTTTTCACAAAGTTCTTCATTATTCCTAGTTGAATGAGTATGGAGTTTAAGCAGAAGTGATTGGATCTACTAGACATTCATTTCAGGTGTTTCTCTTCCCAGAATTTAAATTTCCTGAAGTCCATTTCGGTTTTATGTAGTGAGATTTTCTATCCCAAACAGGGGTCGAAGTTAAGAAGACAATCATTCCCATGGGGGGGGGGGGGTGCTTCTATCGACCAGGAAAAAAGAGCATTAGTGAAATTTTACTATCCTAGTTGGCTCTGTATCTTGAAAACTAGAGCTAATCTAAACTTTTTGTGGTGATTTTTCTTGTTTAGCTAGGCAAAATAATTCGGAAATAGCTATTTTTGAACCGGATACATTTTTGGTGTTGACTAGTGTAATCATTGATGTGTTAGAAAGATGCAATGAATACTGAAAAAAATATATTGTTACGATTTCAGCCACTTCAAGAAATTCTTTAAATGATGACACAATTCTTGTGAAAAACACAGGAGATTTATTTTCAACTATGTACAAGAAATATCGTTAGCAACTGCTAAATTAACCATAGCAATTTGGCAAATATCAATTAACGCCGTAAACTCAACGATGGCACACGTATTTACATTTAAATACGCAACAACACAGCGCAAAGGCTAATACACACAGAGCTAAATACATGTTCTTAACGCAACGGCTCAGTCATGACTCAGACAGTTAAAAGCATAACTGACTCTCCTCCATTCTCAAGACGCCCGGCGTTTTATACAGACCGAAGAAATATCTAGAAAATCCTACAACGTTCTACAAATTTCTCATATTTTCTTTTTACTCCATTCGCAAATCTTATCTTTCAGAAATGGGGGGGGGGGCGTATATTTCAGTCGAATGTTAGGGGGTTGTATGTACGTTACAAGAAACTATTTATATGTTACGTTACTAAGGTAATTTTAGATGAAAGGTAATGGAATAAACGCCAAATTTAGCTAGATTACAACAAATTAGTCACAAAAAATAATTACTATTTACAGAATTTGTAACAATATTTAGGGTACCTTAGACTACCTTAAAAAAAGGCAATTTAAGTTCAAGCATGCCAAATAACAGTAGTTATCCCTACGACCTTTCACCTGATATCAAGCTTAGTATATTTACTTTCTCAAGAAGGATTTACGCGTAGAAAAATTCAAAGCCAGAAAAGGTTACAGAAGAAAGGGATGGGAGACGTTTCAGTTTCACCTGTTCCGCTGCGTATCACACGAGAGAAATTACAGGACATCGCAACCGCAATAGCAACCGTAACGCTATCCGGAACTGGTTTTTCTACTCATTTCCACAAACGATTGCTCCAAAATTCTCGTGTGCTATGGAAATTTGCAGTTGCTCGTATAGGGGCAAACTTTTTCCTCCGCTAGAAAAAAATTGCCTTTAATTCTGGGCAAGTTACGAAGGAACCAATCAGGGCGCTGGGATTTCGTGACGTCAGGCAGCGTCACTGTAAAATACATTTGCAATCGTGGCGACAGAAATGTGGGGATTCCTTTTTATTGTTCTATTTATTTCATGTTTCAAAAATTTTCAGTTACACTTTAAAAAACGGATGAGCGACATTTAATCTTTGGTTTTGCATCTGATTTTGAATTTAAATTGCTACTTATATGTTAGTTAACATCAGTGCGAATTTTATGCATTTCTTAATTTATATTGGTGGTTTTCGTTTCATTAGGTTTTTGAAAATTGTTTTGCACAAATGTTACAATGGGGTCGTTTCTAAAATTTTAGACATATTTTTTTCTGAAAGAGCATGTTTAAAAACATAGGATCTGACCATTTTTTAAATAATTTGTTTTTGTTTAATATTTTTAAAAAAATTACTTAAATCGTGGCGCTTTCATTGTTTACATTTCTGTCGTGTGACGTCACGAATGATGAA
Source organism: Uloborus diversus (assembly GCF_026930045.1). NCBI lineage: Eukaryota > Metazoa > Arthropoda > Arachnida > Araneae > Uloboridae > Uloborus > Uloborus diversus. Next base: position 178,738,557 of record NC_072731.1, on the reverse strand, counting down.
ATGCCATTCGTGTTGACATTCACAGAGCAAAATATTTAATTCGCATCTTTACTCACGTGTATTTGTAACGTCATCAAGACCGCGCTTTGTTTGAAAAATCGGACATTTAAAAAAATTAATTAAAAAATAACGGTTGGGAAAATGAAAGTATTTTTGGGTCCAAGTTATTACAGTAAAACCTGTAAAGTTGACCACCCTTGTAAGTTGACCACCTGTCTATGTTGACCACTTTTGTCGGGAACGGAATTAGTCATATCTCATATAATGAAGGAAAACCTCTGTAACTTGACCACCTCTCTATCTTGACCACCTGTCTATGTTGACCACTAATGTAACGCAAATTTGGTTTGGAGTATTGTAAAAAGCCCTTTGTAAGTTGACCACTTGGTTTATTTTTTAAAACTTTCTTCAGAAAATTACTTTATTTTATTATTTATTTATTATTATTATTATTTTTATTATTTGATAGCTTTCTAAGAATGTTTTTAATGTTTTGATGACAGACTAGCATTTTACTAACTAAACAGCAGCATAAAGCTTATGTTGCTCTATTTGAGATAGCTTTTTGTATTCTGTTCAATGAAAATAGGTGTCAGTATAAAAGTTTAAAATCTTTTCTTTCAGTTGCAATATGTTATGGCAACACAGGAATTGTGCAAAAAGAGCTGACCCGGTTATATATATATATATATTGCCCCCCCCCCCCTCCCTGCAACAAAATACGTAGAGCCCCTCCCTAGTGGCCAGCAGTGTCTATTTTTAAAGTGCATAAGTCTTAATGCTAGTTTTTTTCTATTTTTTCTTAAATTTCTAGGGCCGTTAGCCCCTTGCACTGCGGGTACACAGATCTGGGCCTGCTAATGAGTAAAGTTACATGTTTCTGGTGCAAGGGATTAAGAGATAGGACATTTTAATTTTGCCTTTATGAACTGGGAGAGTCGTGTTTATTGCTCTTGGTGCTATAAGTTGTACAAAAAAGGCTTGAAAACGAAACTTAGTTGAACTTGAGATTAATAAAAAGTATGAAATATTAAAATTAATTGAAAAAGGTGAAAAGCAGAGAAAATTAGTTGGCATATGTGGAATTTCTAAACCTACAGTGTCTAATATAGTTAAAAACAAGGAAAAAATAACAAAATTATTTGAATAGTATTTTTAATTATTGTTTCACTTTCAATAATGTTAAACACTGAAAGTGAGTTGAACAGAAAGAGTAAGGGTGAATTCCTCAAAAAATGAATACATGTTGCAAGAAATGACAAAAAAAAAAAAAAAAAAAAATATTACCGCCCTTTATAAGTTGACCACCTGTCTAAGTTGACCGCCAAAGTGCTACACCGCGAGTGGTCAACTTACACAGGTTTCACTGTATTATTATTATTTTTTTTTTTTTGCTTATTCTATCAATTTCAGTGATAAAAGTACTACTTTTGACTGGAGGAAGCCACCCCATTCTGATACTTGAACAATTACAGTAAATTTTTTCCTTGAAAAAGTTACGTGAAAATTCCTTTTTAAAAATCATAGCATTGAAGCTGTACTTTTCTTCTTTAATTCAAACTGATGGGTACATACAGTATGTACCATTTGAAAATACTTAAAATGTAGGAGAATGTGAGGCAAAGTGAAATGGTGAAATATTTACTCTACTTTTAGCTCCACCTATTTAGTAATATTTTGACTGTGTAGTAACACATGTACTCTATTCCAGTCAAGAAGAATAATCCCTCTGAAAATCAAAGAATATGATAATACAAAGAATTTTTTAAAAATGATACGCACATTGTAATATTTTGTTTAGATGTCAAAAATTATGTTTGGCATTATTAAATGATAAAGTTATTTTTATTAACATTTGAAATATTGATTGAGACGTACTAATATTCAAGGCAGTGTTAATTTGCTCAGTATTAAGCTTATTTGTATTATAAATGCTTGTATAGCTTGCATAAATGCGCATCATCGTTTCATTACATTTTTTTAAAGCGTCACTTTATTTTTAAATGTCTGGAACTATTTTAATAAACTCGGCCACAGATTTTCCTGTGTGCAATATGTATCTAGTGGCGTTATATTTGTGTAAGTTGAAGTGTTAGCACACCTCCAATATATTTATGAACTCGAAGTTTAAAAAAATAATTATGAAAGGCCTATTGATCAGAGTTTGCTGGCTTTTTTTTTATTTGTCATGTTTGTTTTTAGCTATGAATTTAGGTATAATTTGTTAGAATTAAAATTTCTTCTTACCTGTCAATAAGTAACTAATAATTCCTATCTAAAATTAAGATTTAATTTAGTAGTTATGGGAAAAAATAAGCCTAGAGAAGTCATATATTCTGTATGTCTTATTTAAATGTAACAAGAGTATCACTTTAAATCAAACATTCAATTAATAGTAATAAAAGTTTTCTGTTTTTCTGAAATTTTCACCATAAGTTCTACAAATTAATGTTAAAACTCAAATATGAATTTAACAGGAGGAGCTTTGGTGACTGCATGAAATAATAATTGATGCTCTAGCTCTGAAATCATTGCCTTGATCATTTCCCTTTTTTTTTTTGCCATCTTTTCACAAATCCACATACAATTAAAGCTGCAAGAGCTGCATTAAGTATTCGATTACTAATTTCATCCATAAGTGTCGAATTAAAGCGACGCAGCGTGATAACCAAATGCGGAATTGACGAAAAGCGATGAACAAGCGCAAGCACATGGATGTACGCTAAAAAATGGTAGCCCCCGTTGTGAGCAAATCGAGCAACCGTCCGAGCAACCGGCAGTAACCCTATAGGCAACTTCCCGCCCGAAAAACCAGTTCCAGATAGCGTTGACGGTTCCTATTGCGGTTGCGATGTCCCGTAATTTCTCTCGTGTGATATCCCCTTAAGGGATTTGCTCTTTTCCTCGCGTATTTGCTCTTTTCCTCGAAGGGTTAGGAATTTCTACACAGTACATGATCATATTGCCGGAAGGAACTTTTCTTAGGATTTCAGTTGAAACCAGAGGTTCAAATATATTTTCCTCTCTTCACTGCAAAAAAAAAGTAAGGTTGCCAGTATTAATGGGTGTAACGTTACACGAATTCTGAAGTGTGTAGTATCATGGTTTTAAAACTTCAAACTGTCGAGGAACCTTGCACTATGGTTTCAGTAGAATTAAAAGCACATGCATAAAGATCAGAAACGGCACAGAGCAGGTGAACTCTTATTAGCGAAGTGAAAACCGGCCTCTGCGGCCGAGCGGTAAAAGCTCTTGATCTGCGATCTGTCCGTAAGACTCACGTTGTGGGTTCGGACACGACTGAGGTTATTTCCTCTCTTAGTGCAATAAAAATGTCTTATAAATTAATAATTGGTGTATATTGGTTGTGAAAAAGCATGAACTTGATAAATATTGAATGAATGAATGATTAAAAACAAGAGCTGTAAAGAAGGAGTTTCTAGGATTTTTTTAATACTGTTACAACGAAGTTTCAAACATTTTAACTTACTAATTAATTTTATACTTACAAGTTAAAGCGTATAGAAAGAAATTATTACTTGATCATTTAATATGTCTGGATAATTTAAACCATCGAAAAGTTAACTCAAAGTTTTAGTCTACTTTCAAATAAAAATGAGTACTCGTTCAGGACAGTCAGTTCAAAGCTTAATTCTTGCTAACGTGCAACTTTTCAAGCAATTTATCTGAAAGCATATAGAAAGTTCTGGTGCAACTATACGCAGAAATGAATGAGACTTTCCGCTATAGTTACATTAGGTGTAACCTTCCACAAGCGTAGTGTAACTTTTATCAATTATATCAGTTAAGTTACTCCAGAGTAGTGGAGGCAGCTAAGCTGCCATCGAATTTATGGAGTAAAGAACCACAAGTTTTACAGTGTTGTGCACAATATTTTGATCCTTTATTCTTCTTTATACTCCCATCGTACTCATATTGGTAACTACATTTGAATATTGATTATTGATACAGATAACTTTATGATTTTGTTTGAATAGTTTCTTGAGATTTCAGGGTGTTATGCTTTGAACTAACAAGGTTAATTTACCAGAATCCCCTCCTGTTCTCCTTCAATCAGTACCAAATTTCGAGATGAATCAATACCACTGTGCAACAAAGTAACAGTAGGAAACACAAGGGTATACAGCACAAAGAAGCAACCGATTTAAAAAACTTCGCATCTAAAAGCTCACACTTTTTTAAATCAATGAAGTTCCTCAAGACCGCGAAACGCGTGCACGCAATCAGTTGTTGATTCGTACAGTACAACGGTGCCCAACTGTAACAATACCAAATTAGTTTCGAAAATTTAAAGTTTGTGCTCTAGTTACGTCCTCTTTTGTAAAGGGTTCTACAACTATAGTGCATTTCTGCTTAGTTGAGCTGTGATCTTGACTGTGTTTACCTGTTTTAGGGGGGTTTAGTGAAAAAAAAGAAGCTTTATTGGCTCGGATTTTAATTGGAATATTTTTGGAAAACTACTAAGCAAGTTTCTCAACTCAACTTAGCACCAATTACCCCTCCCTTTTTTCCGAAACAGAGGTAAACACTGTCTAAGTCGCAGTTCTCAACTTCTCAGAGCCTCACAATAGTATACCCAATGCATCAGTTTACTTTCTAATTAGTTTACGATTAATTTGGTCGAAGGTAGTTCTGTATGATTAATGGGGAAATTTGATGTTGTAATTGAATGCTTTAAACAATTGTTTTTTATTTATTTATCCTGAAAGCTATAAAAGAAGTGAATGAAAGTAAATACTGGTGAGATTTTCATAATAACCTGAGATTATGCCCAAGATATAAAATTTTAGCTCTTCCTAACAACGCATTCAGCTTCATTATTTTACTGAAACCTTCATTCATGCAGATCCACAAATCTGGGAGTCTTCGCAGGATTATCACAAAGCACTAAAAATTATTCTTTGAAGGAATTCCAGTAATTTATAATCTTGCTAAAAGGGGATATTATAAAAGAGTTTAATGTGAAAAAAACACATTGAAGATCGAGTGCAATTCTTGTTGTTGCAAGTTTTCAAAAAACATTGCCAAGCTTGTCCCGACTGCAAAAAGAGTTTGGGAGGAATTTGCACAAGCTTATCCTAAGCAATTTAATCATTGTTGCGTCATAAGTTTCAACTTAAAAAACTGTAGAGATTTAATGACATAAAATTATTATTATTTTTATCCTGGCATGAGTTTTGTTGTCTTTATGGGTTTATGGTATGATATCAAAAAATACGAAACTTTGAGGATTTTGAGCTACCTCTAAAAGTTAAATTATGAGTTCAAACGTCACAACAATTATTTTTAAAATAGATAGAACCAAATAGTAGGGTAGGAGGAGTAAAAAATATAAATAAATTAAAAGCCTTTTTTGGGCCATCCTAGATAAGTCTTTAATTTTTTTTTTTTTTTTTTGTATAATTGAATCATTTTTAATAATGTTTACATCTTTTGAAGAAACCTATTGACATATCCCCTTTTTTCAATAAAAGTCACATGGGGTTTGGGTTTACCAACCAATGATTCGGTCCCCCCTCTTCCCAATGGGAAAAAGTCTTCATTTTGCGAAGGTTAAAAAGGGGAAAAAAATAACTACCCGAACCAATACCTCCAAGCTCAAAATATTCTCTCAACAAATATGTAAGGAATTATGCTGACTAACGTTTGACCCAGAAATGTCTCCAAATGTCATTTGACTTCACTTCAAAGTTTAAAGGTGTGGTTATTATTACCCACTAGAAAATCACGCGTTAAGGTATGACGGATGAAAATTGCTTCTACCTTTAAATGAAGCAATTGTCTGTTTGGTGATGTTTTGATAGTTGAAATTTTAACCCTAACTATAGCGGATTAACCCTAAACTCCAGTAGATAGCATCAAATGTTGACCACTTTTTCGCTTCTTCATTCTCCTAAAATTGGAGTCTTACCAGCAAAACACTAAGTTACCAGATCTAGTTCATCCTTGTCAAAATAAAACATTTCTTTGCATGCCGGAAATTGCCAAAAATATTATCAAATTATAAATAACTTATAATATAGTTTTTGATGCTCAATAGTGACATAATGCCCTCACGCATGCTATGGATCGAGTTTCATTATTGGTGACGTCAGAGCGTTACTCGATCAGTGAGTTTTGCAAAGCATTCTAATGTTTATGGATTTATGTTCTCGTATTCGTTTTGTGCCGTCAATTATTAAATGTTTATCAGTGTACGATGTCGTCATTATGTTGTATGATGAATACCCCTAGACACACCAAGTTTTTTACACATATATATATATATATGGAAGTAATGATCTTTTTACGTGGGGAAAAAATAAATAAAATACTTTTTTTCCCTTCTTCTAAAAATAAAAATTCTGAGAACAGATAACCAATAATAATAATAAAAAAAGAATAAATACAGAGCTTTTATCGCAATCATGAAATTTTTTAAAAACTTACCTATGATATTTACTTTCGTGCCAGGACTTCAAAGTGTTAAATCGTTAATGCAGAACTACTTGACTAAGAAGTCAAGATTTAATAGTTTTGATTCCTTACTCAAAAGACTTTTATTTCAAGACCTATTATAGAACAAAGACTTTTTTTTCCTTCAAGTGGTAATTGTATTAGTTTAGAAAATAAACTCGGAGAGTGAATTTTCAGTTTTGTTTCATATATGTTTCTCATCTTCTTTTGTTTTACTTTTTCAAATTCTTCTTAATTTTAGAGTGGCCTAACTTTGAAATGAAAACAGCATGCTCATTTCTTTTCAGTTATAAGGAACTTTCTCCTTCATTGCCATAAGGTGGAATCTTCTGGTCAAATAGAAAAAAAGTTGGTTCCTGAAATTTGTGCTTGAATTCGGATGCATTAGGTGGTGTAGTTGTAAAATAGTGCTTTCAACAAGTAATCATTCGAATTTTCTTTCTCCGAATTGTGATCAAACAACGCAACAAGAAGATTCAACTTGGCCTTAGTATGTTCAATAATAGCTGAACAAACGCATATTTTTATTTTGTTATAAGACATAATAATAAACAATTATCGTGCTTTTTTTTTCTTTTCTTAACGACGAATTTTGAAACAACTTTTATGCGCAGTTTTTTCTCCGCTTTAAAGTACTGATGTAAAGATTGAAAACCAGAAGATTCCCTTCATTCTAAATTATCTAAAAGGTGACAAAAACTGAATTTTACTTTGTTATTTAAATTCTTGCTAGAGTTTTTGCTAATACTCCTTTCAGGAATGGTTCAATTTTCCTGCAAATCTTGAGTGAACATACTGCGCCGATACTGCGTTCTTGAATACCATTCTAGAAAATCTTCCACGAATTCACTTTATTGTGAGTGAATGCCCTTTTAGCAAATTAAAGCAGACAAACGTAGAGATTTTCATAGTTTACAAATTGTGGAGTGAATTTTTAAGAATGAAATGTTCGATGTAATACATTTTTGATGGGCCTGATATAATTTTTAATCTTTTAAAAATGTAATTCAAAAATTTCCACTTTGGATTTCCGAAACACAAAACAAAGCAAAATATTAATTTCCAAACCGATAGAATGATTAGTTTTCTCGCAACAAAACATACTATGACATTTTTTACAATCCATTTTTTTTTTCAAAAAAAAAAAAAAAAAATCTCGTCACTAATTACAATCTGACGTAAGGAATTTCATTACTTGGAAATAAAATGGTCTTACGTTCGCTTAAATTTTCTTTTGTCGATGAGATGGAACATTTTTTTTTTGTAACGAGCGCTATTTTTAGAACGTTTTATTATCTTTCTAAAACAATCATTTGAAAATTTTTATTAGTGATTTCATTTACCGTTTTTAGCCTACTTTCCCAGTAAAAATCAGAAAGAGAAGAAAAAAGCATGAAAGAAGGCTTAATGCATCTTAAAAATATCGCGAAAAACAAAAGAAAGTCAAAAATAAATTCAATAATTAAATAAATATCGAAAAATTAAAAATAGGAAAGAAGAGTATTGAGATGGGAAAAAAATGTCTGTCAATCTGTCTGTCGGTCTGTCTGTCCCCCCCCCCCCAATAACTTTTGAATGAATTGTCCGATTCGAACAAACTTTTTTTTGTTCGAAAGATCTCAGCAAGGACACCTCATTCCCATATTTCACTTTTTGATTTGAACTATTTTTTATTCAATTTTGAACAGTTCAAAAAACTTAACATTAGCGCCTACGAGGAAATTCAAGGCAATTCCGAACTGTGAGGCGAATTTGCTTCAAACTTTCTAGGAAAAAGCTTTTGATGAAAAACTTGTATATAAAATATCTTTTTGAATTGAACAATTTTCCGTTCAATTTTGAACAGTTCAAATCCCTTAACATTAGCGCCTACGGGGAAACTGAAAGTCAATGTAGATTCCGTACTTGAACGCGGATTTATTTCAAACAAATTTTGTTGGAAATAGCTCTTGACGTCAAACTCCAGACTCCGACTCCGAGAATTTAGGGGCACCTGACTCCGAATCCGACTCCTGTGCCCGACAATTAATCGGACTCCGACTCCCCGACTTCGACTCTGACTTCGTAGCTTTGGCAAAAAATTTATACACGGAGGACAAATGACTGACTTCGATTCTTGGATATTCGTCGCCGATTACCATAACTACGGAGTCGGAATCAGTCTCCTTTGTCCCAAAATGAGACTGACTCCGACTCCGTAGTTATGGTTTTAACTGTGAAATAATTGTTCATATGATTTGTTTTCGTTTTCACGCTAAAGTTTTAATTTAGGTATTCGCAACTCCAGCGGGCTCGAATACGCTACCTTGCGGTAATTTACAAAACTGCCGAAAAAACTAAAACATTGCCAAATTGCGTTCCACGTATGTCTGTTGACTTAAACATAGGCAGTTTGTTCTGAGTATTTATTGACGCATTCGATGTGTCTTGGATTGCTTTCAGCAACAGAAAGTGTTCGAGTTCCTCAAAATAATGCTAGTTTTCATTATTTCCCTTTAAAAAGTGATTTGATTGAGAAATGGTGAAAGCGCGTTAACACCAGAAAACTCTGGATTAACAAACTTGGATAACGTTATACCAGGTAACAAATTTCATTGTTTTGTGTGAATTTGTAAGAATATGGGTTCTTTTTTTAAAAATCTTAAATTAATTTAATAAACCACATTTTACAGCAGCATTTAGTTGGAATAGACAGTATGCAAAATTTTTTCTTGAATATGTATATTATCGTAGAACGAAATGAAAAATGTATAACCGAGAAAGAATTTATTTTGTTGCTTTTATTCTCAGTGAAGGGTTTTTTGCCAAATTTGTTTAGGGTTATAGTTTTAGTATTGTGCGAGCTAAGTATCCTTGGCGAGATTCCGCCCATGTTAGTTAAACCATTTTTATTATTTATCATGAGTGGAATAAAGTGGTAGAAAGATTACAGAATTTGATAAGTAAAAAGAAATAATGGTAGATCAAATTGAAAAGAAAACTACCACCATACATATATCCGTGAGAATTTTGTTGATGATTTTTATAGCATGACATAATTAAATCATAACTCAGAAATTAGAAACATACCAAACAAAAAAATTTAAAATGAACCGATTCGGCAATTTGAGAAAAATAACTCAAGCCAAGCAAGGCAAAGAAGTATCATCTTCTTTTGACAATAATTCGTAATGTCATATAATTAAAGTTTCTAACATTAATTGTTACTCTTGTCAGGCCACAATTATTATTTAGTTTTATCAAGAATTGATAAATATCGAATTCAACATCATGGAAAAGGCTGCTTAGAACTACGAACTGCGTAATTTGCATTAATTTATAACGTTTAGTAATGCTTCTTGAATTCTCATTTCTTTCTACGTGGGCCAGAATATCAACAAGACTTTGAAAATTAATTTAAAAAGAATAAAGCGAAAAAATCATGCATAGGAACAAAATTTACTAGGCTTATTAGCATTTTCTTCGTTACCACATGCGTTTGTTTTACCTTTTTCGTGCGCCATTAGAAGGTGGCTACAGTGCCCCCTATACTTCGTTGGAGTGGCGGATTCAGTTTTCGACGAATAAACTCATCTATGTTTCTACATAAAGATATGCGCAGACGATTTTTTTTTTTTGACAGTGAAAATTATTTTTTTAAGTTGACACTTTATTGTTTTTATTTATTTTGGTAAGTGCATTAATTCATCTAAAAGTTATTTTTGGCAACAGGGGAAAAAGAAATTTTTTTTAATATGATGTATTTATAATAATGAGCTTATTAATTTTAATTATTTCTTATTACTTTCTGTCTAGATATTTTTGGTCGAGTAGTGTGAAGTCATTAAGACTGTTCGGAGCCTGAGTTTTGAAATACTAAATCAGTAGAGAAATTTTTCTTTCGTTGCGTAATTCAAGGTCATTTTAAGCTAGAATTAATGGAATTCAGAATAATAATAATAGAAAATTCAAATCACGTATTTTGTACGCAAGTGTTCGAACTATAAATGATAACCTTTACGTTCAGAATAATTTGCGATATTCGAATGGTGAAGATTCATTCCACGTTTGTCCAATGTATTTGAAGTTTCAGGATTAATACAGAATTTTACAAACGATGTTGTTGTATTTACAATCTTCTGGAATTTTAATTGATCTATTATTATATCATTTTTAAAGGAAAGGACACGTGTTGCAACGATAAATAAATAAATAGATAAAGTGTGGAATTTAAAATCCTGTTAGTTAATACAGAATTGAGAAAAATTATTAGCAGGTTTTGGCTTCTAAATTTCTTTAAAATAATTTAACGGACGCAAAACGTCATATTAGAACAACGCCCAACATATTCGTATATGAAGTTTTTCATTTTACAGCCTTCTGGAATTTGGTTGCATTATTTATATGTTTCTATTCAACGTAAGGAAACTTCTGCAACGATTGTAAAAAAAAAAATGAATGAATCAGTATTTAAAATCCCGTTTGTTAGTGTAAAATTGAGAAGATTTACTTAGGTTTTGTTTTGTAAATGTCTTAAGGGGTCTTAGTGCTTTTACTGTGTTGACGAGCATGCAAAAACGGCTCGGTTTTCAAAAAAAAAAAAAAAAAAAAATCTAATTCAGGAAACATTTTGGCAAGTCATTTTTTATGACTACAAATAAACATATAAATGTATAATGTAATACCTTCAAATTGATTTTTCATTCCAAATAATTAAGAGAAGGCAATACTTGATATGATTTTTCTCCAAATCGCGAAAAGTTAGTATTTTGCTCCGCGCGTGATTCGGAATATAATAATAGCTTATATTTTTCAAAATTGGTCTTAAATTACAGCTAAGTGTCACAATAAGATGCTATACAAGTTTTTTTAAGCTCATTAAATGGCAAATATTTTTTATACCAAAAAAAAAAAAAAAAAAAGATAAAAGATAAAAATCCTAACTGTGATTTAAAACCTGTCCTTATTTTTTTTTATCTCCTAGTTTTACTTAAATTGATGTATAAGTCCTAGAATTTTCAAACAAAATGTGTTAAGAATTTTGGAGCAATAGAACAATACTTTTTTATAAATAAGATGCAAGCAATCTGAAATTGTACGTTTTGAGAAAAACGCGTTGAAAGTTAAAACTCACTTGTGGTCACAATGTGAACAGCCTCTACTATTTTGTAGATATTTCGGCAGTATTTTGACGATCATTAAACGTTTGGTACTAAAATGTTCAGAAAAGAAGGGACTGTTTTGCCATAAATAGGATTTTTTAGTTTGAAAAGTTCCGAGACACACCCCTTTAAATGTTCACTTACAATAAAACGTAACATTAGAAAAATGGAATTCGTCAAGGTTTACTGCTTTGAGGATAGAAATATAATTACCTTGATTACACACAACTAGCGGTCCCCGCACGGCTTTGCCCGTGGGAGAAAATTTAAAGGTCATTTGGATCGGGTTTTTGTTTTGGTACATTTACAAATAATGGATGAAGAATTTCTCGCCAATTTGTTACGTTAATTTGCTCGCTCATGTTATGGTAGTTTACTCTTCTACGTTATGGTAATTGGCTCGTCTATGTTATGATAATTTGCTCCGTAAAATGTTCTTTAAATTGGAATAGAAAAAGAGCAAAATCGAATTTTCGAAAAATCGCTTCGATATGCACACCATGTTACAAACTAGTTTTGTGCAAAATTTCATGAAAATTGGCCGAACGGTCTAGGCGCTATTCGCGTCACAGACATCTAGACATCCAGACAGAGATCCAGACTCGGTTTTATTATTAGCAAAGAAAATATGACTACAAATGATAAATATTTAAAAAGTACATACGTTTCATCTGCTATTGAATAACTTGAAAAAATCTTATTATTGCTTCACCTTATGAAACCCGCAAATGCAGTTACTTTTTAAGCGACTTCAAAAAGGGAGGTTATGATTTCGTTATTGCGGGTTTTTATGTGTGTTTTCGAATTATTCCGACACTACTGGACCGATTTGAATTTTTTTTTTTTTTTTTGGAAGGGTATACTTCCCAGATGGTCCCATTGTAATTTGGTCTGGATCTGATAAGGGGTCTCGGAGAAATCCAAGAAACTTTAAATTTCATACGTCATGGTCACGTGGTGTTGCTGTGATCGGTGTATTTTCACAGCTAAGCTTTTGGCTTTCTCTTGAACGATATTTAATTCTCGCGGCACATGGATGATTAATTTTCTCAACGCTGCGCCGTATGATAATTTTTTATTATAAGTGTTACTAATGTATTTATTACTGCCTAGCAAAGCAGTAAATTAAATTTATTTTGCTACTTTAATAATTGAATCAATTACCTTAATATTTTATTTACTAATAAATAACTTTATTTAGACACTAAAATATAAAGTTCTTTATTTAATATTCCAATTTTTAAATATACTTTAGAGTTCAATTGAGGGGGATGTGAATACAGAACACCCTTCCCCCACGATTTAATTTATATTCTTCAATAATACACATAATAACTGTGTATGATTTCTGAAGTTTGACAAATATTCTGGATTTACTATTTCACGATGCCACCATTTCGATTCGAAATTAGGGTTATATTAATTAGCAGGCTTCAAAAAAAAAAAGGAGGAGGTTCTGAACTCGTCGGAATTTTTTTTTCTTTGTACAATGTTCCATAAATACTCGAAGACACCTGTACCGAAGGGGCGTGCACAGGGAGAGGCGAGGGACACCTGTTGGCCCGGGCCCGAGCCTTGAGGGGGCCCAATATTTTTGTAACTAACTGTGAAATATAGGGGTAAACAATATGGAGAGGGGCCCGGAAAAGTCATTTGTGATGGGCTCCAAAATTTATGTGCACGCCCCTGCCTGTACTGATAAGAAAAAGTCTTTTTTTGTTTGAAACAGCATAGTTCCTCGGCGGTCTAATGTTAATCAAGTTCAGGTTTGATGAAATTGAGGGAATATCATACTCACATTTAAATCGATTTATACTTTACTAACTTTGTATATCGTCCCACTTAGAGAACCGGATTTTATGCTTTTTTTTTGTTTAGTGGTAGTTTTGTTTGACGGTGGGATAACTTAGGTTCCAAATCTTTGATTTACCCTATTTGTTCTTAGAGAAAAGTTAAGAGTAAAACAATAAATTTCATGCAATTTCCCTCACAAACGATTAAATATAAAACCCATTGATAAAAAAAGGTCATAAAACAAAGGTTTATACTTTCTTTACCTATAGTTAAAGAAAGTACTAAAAATATAGATTATTAAGAGTAATGATAATGAAAATTTTGAATTAAGGATTCTCTGAAGCAAACAAAATTCATTCTAGTGGAATTTTTAATCTTCATCTATTGTGGGGCCATGTGAAGAAACATGCGACTTTTATCAGAGTTACATGACACTAATTGCGAAACATAAATTACAGTTTACAATATTACAATTCAAAAATTTACAATGTTACAAATTTAAACTTAAAAAGATTTCGGTTTTTTTTTAGTGATTTGTGCATTTGCTTTCGGAAAGCAAACTTTGATAAAGTTGAACAAATGATGAAGACAATTTTTTTTGTACATATTTACGCATTTGAAAAAAGCCTTTCTTCATAGTCAACGGAAGTCTCCGAGACGCTCGCCGTGTTATTTACACCACTAAAAAGCAAAAAAATAAATTATTTTTAAATAAATAAATAAAAAAAAAACGCCTTCAAAAAATAGCCAGGAACTAAAAAGCAAAAAATAACTGACTTACACTTACATTCTATTTCCTACCCAAACATAGAAATGAAATTTATTTTACAATTCCAGTACAAAAATCAACTAAACTAAACACAAAATTATAAAATAAACACTGATTTAAATTATTATACGATGAATTATTTTAAATACCTAATTAATTATATACGATCTCTTAATTTTTAATAATCTTTTGAAATCGGGGCCTCCTATAAACTACTACGACCCCGAATGCAAACAAAAGGGAAGGTGCACAACTAGACCCCACTAGGAATCTACGTACCAAATTTCAACTTTCTATGACATACCGTTCTTGAGTTACGCGACATACATACGCACATATGCATATCCGCACATACATACATACGTACGTACAAACGTAACGAGAAAACTGGTTGTAACTAACTCGGGGATCGTCAAAATAGATATTTCGCGTGTCTATACGTTCTTAGGCACTTATCCACGTGTGGTCGAGTGGAAAAAAACTCAACATTCATTCGGGGGTGAGCAAAATGGAAATTAAGACCGATTTTTGAGTGAAAATTATTCGCGAATACAATACTTCCTTTTTTTGTAAAAGGAAGTAATAACAAATATCTACAGATAAGTGACAAAATAATACGAACGATCAAGGAAAAGGCATGGTCTATTTTGTATAGTTGTAGCGCTATTCCACTGCACTTCGTTCAGCACTGCAGTCGAGCTTGCTTATAACGAACTTGAAGGGACCGTGACAGTTGTTAGTTATATCCGAGTACTCGTAAAAACGGATTCGTGGAAAACGTCATAAAAATTCACATACTGGTTTTCTATTTTTTTCTTAACCGTGCCAAAGAAGCTGGTTAATTTAAATTGAACTGTATTATTGTCTCTTTCTTGTCTGTTTTTATCATGGCCTCGGAAAACACCGTCATTTACACCCCTGGTTTCAAAAAACGTTTGAAAATTTTTCTGAACATCAGAAGTCATTGAGCCTAATGAGGCTAGTTAACTTGGCATTTGTCATTGCCGTAGAAGCTCTCAATATATGTTTAATCTGCATTGAATCGAAACTGAGTTATAAGTGGAGTCTACAGATAGATAATTTTTAAATGCTTTTCTATTCCACATTTTTTTTAATGTTTCTTTATCACTTGTTTTCGGGATTTTTGAATCATCACTAATTTTCGGTAGACTTTGCATCGTTAAAGGAATTTTTCCAAGAAAGGATAAGCTGATGTTGAAGTCAATAAACATTTTTATGATTTACGGAACGATTGCTGTTTTAAGCGGGGTTTTCTCGTTAAAAGCGAGTTTTGTTCCCCTGGATTAAACATTGAACCAACCAAGTATTTCTGAAATCCTCGTTTAATCCCTCGTTTAATCCGAGTTTTTGTTAAATCAGATCTTGTTACAAGCGATGTATAAAGAAATAACTCCAGTTTTGAAGTTGCAACTGTAATAATACATATCGCTCCGTTGATATAAAAGTGACACATTTAAAAATTGTATTTCGTCGGTAAGAGCAATTTACAAGTTTTGTAATGGAACAGCGTGTTAATCAGGGCAGCGAATATGAATAAAATACTTTTTTTTCCTGTTATACTTTCAATTATAATGTATTCTTTAAAAAATACTTTAATAAAAAGGCTTTATGGTGCCTTTTCATTATCCTTACTCTAAAATGCCAATCTTTGAATTATGTCACTTTTCTATCAACGGAGCGAAATGTATTTCATACCAACAAGTGTAAAACGGTAAAACTTAAGTTGGGGAATCATTTTCCTTACATGTATTTATACAAAAATATACTCATCATTACCGTTTTAAATATTGTTCATGACGCACACGATACTTAAGTTAAATAATGAACACACATGATGAATTTTAAAGTTCCCCTTTAACTCTAAAATTTGTAGCTAACATCTATAAGCAGTTGTGCAAGTCAAGTTACGATAAACCTTATTCTCATAAACGCAACTTTCTTTTGCCTCACAGCTCGTCAATCTTGCAACGAAGTCACTCAACCGTGTTGGGAAATTCTCTTAAGCATGTCGCCTTTGGGAGAGATTTCCGTTTAGGTTTACTCCAGTCCAAAATTAATGTAAAATTACTCCTATTATCACAGGAGATTAAAATAACTGATTAAATGATTTCGGTTCCTTTTACATGAGGTGATTCAAAGAAGTGAATGTCAAAGATGGATGCACTGTCTTTATAGATGTTAATGTTTCAAATATGTTCAGCTGACTAATTTTTATATTTTCAAATGTTATAAAAATTAATTACGTATATTATAAATTCAAGCAATTTATTAAGAAATATAAATGACAAAATTGTCTAGTACAGTGCAGAACCTTTCATCCGGGAACCAAAAAACCGGGAAACCAGAAAACCGGCAACCTTTTGCCGATTTTCTCGCCATTTTAAAAAAATACGCTTTTTCGGCAACTTTTGAAAAACTAAGCATTTTTTGAACTACCTAAAAGATTATGAGCGGCTTCTTAATAAATAACATATTACTCATCTATAACTCGGGAAAATGTTTACAAAAACGAACTTCAAAGGGTTATCCTTAACGCGGAGCAAAATTTCCGAAATATTTTATTGAATTAAAAAGTACACTCGTAGGTCTGAAATTTTAGTGTTTTATTCCAATTGAATACTAAAGAGATGAATATTTTCACATTCTAATGCAGTGTTTTATTGAATAGTCTCTAATTAAAGCCGTTTGGAGCGAAGTGACGTCGGAAAAGCGCGGGAAACACCGAAAACCAGATTTGCGAATTTTTTGGATAGTTGATAGTAAAATCTAGAAATCTTTCAACGGAAGACTCATAAATAAAATTTCTATTGGTATGAGCTTAATGCAAAAGCAATAGTTATCAATAACTACCGTAATTACAAACACTAAACCTTTACAAAAAATTAAAAAAAAAAAAAAAAAAAAACCGTTCTTGAAAACTAATTCTTTCATACCATAGACTAATAATAAGAATAGACCGAGTAGCTTATGGGCAACCCTTTTGCTGCTCATAAACCTAACCACGTGACTGGTGGATATCCTAGCAACAGCGGGCCAGCGGGCGTTGATCGCAGCAGACGATCAACGTCCGCGAGAAATAAAATAAATAGAATTGATGGAACACGTAAGAATGATCTTTTATGGAGTCCGATTTGTAAATTTGTTATTCTAAGTTGTAAATATTTTGCTAGTATAGTGAGTTTTTCGTTTAGACAGTATTGTGCATTTTATTTAGTCAATTTCAATAACTCTCTAAGCAGTTAAAGATGCAAGCGCCCAAAAAGAATCGGCAAACGGTAAGATTTTTACCTACAATTTCAATTTAAGATACCGATTAGTACATTTTTGCGTTAACGCAAAACGTTTACGCCATTACGTTCACGCCAACGCTGACGTAGCAGTTCCGAATGAAATAAAAGTTACTGAAAACTGTGATCAAAAACTAATTACTAATGTCAAAATAATGCATAATAAAGGAAACACAGTTCAATCTCTGCACCTGGAAAAAAAAATTATAATGAAAACACATTACGTCTTAAAATACATGTCGAGTGCCAATCTATAGATAATGTAGCCATCTAGCAACCATGCTGCCAAAGTTTCCGCCAAGCCTTCCACCAGTCACATGATGTATCCATGAACCAAATTTTTCATCAGCAAGTCTGGGAAAGCTCGGTCTATTCTTATTATTAGTCTATGTTTCATACCTTATTAGTAGAAAAATCGCACATTTACATTCAAAAACTTGTTTCTTGCCCTTCCCTCCATTTTCTTTCGTTTTAAAACATGGAAAAGTGGTGTTTTTTTTTTCTTTCAAAATGAATGTGAGGGTCTCAGATCTTATGGATAACTTTCAATAATAAGCATTTTTGAACTGTCTCTTCTTATTTTAATATGTATTACTATTTATTATAGTAATTTAAGTTTCATACACAAACGGCCAATAGCGCTTTTTAGCAATTCAGAAAACCAGGAAATTCAGATCCGGGACAGCGATGGTCCCGAACTTCCCGGATAATTGGTTCTCTACTGTAATTCTATTTCGTTTTTCTAATAAGTTATATCGCAATGTATATCTGTAGTAAAACTAAGTCTAAGAAAGCTAAATACAAAGATAGATCATCCATTGTAAGAATCCAATCTAAAGGTACAACTTCTAGTAAAGTTTTCAAAGAGAATGTAGGTTATTATTAACTTAACACATTCAACAAATGTTCCATGCTGCAATACTATCCGATAATCTACAGAGAAACTCTGTAGATTTTAGGAGTAGAATAACAGTTCCGGCTTGAGAAGGAGGGGAGGTAAGCTCCGGATGGTAACTTCTGAAGGTAGTAAATTCAACCTATTTCTGTGTTTTTTTACGTTGAAACTCGGTATGGAAATATGAAAGAAAGTGGACAAGGGTAGCAGTTTCAACTTCAAAATTTTGCCTGCGTATCCCTGGCTCGAAAAAAATTAAGAACCGGCACAAAATAATAGTTATCATTAAAAAGGCAAAAAAAAAAAAAAAAAAAAAGATGCTGTTGTCAAATAGCTTGGAAAGAAGGCAGAATATTTTAATGGCATCTGTATGTAGTTGATACGCGTTTTTTCTCTTCAATGTGGATTATTTTTTAACGAAAATGATAAAATAATTATACATGGTATAAGTGAATTAATTTTTGAAACTTAAAATTTATTCCCAGCTGTTTATGTTGAATAATAATCTAAAATATTATTATGAATAGTTGATTTAAGTTCTTATTGTGTCTAAATAATTTTTGACCATGTAGCGTACATAAATTGAGTGCAAAAAATTCTTTGACAGTTTGTACAGTTTGTTGCTTAAAAGGATATGCTTGTTATTGGTCTTTGGATTAGTACTGTTATTAGCTAGATGAGTTAAACTTATCTTTGAAAGCTAACAAGGTTGACAATTTAATAAACTTTTAATTTAGTTTTTGTAAACATTTTTTTCGTTCAATTTTATAAATATTTTAGGCTAAGCAGGTGAAAGAGAAGAAATTGTATAATTTCATCCTTTTATAATACTTGATTTTATTCAGCTTTTATGCAGTAAAAAACTTAATATCACTCAATTAGGTGCAGAATATATTATCCAAAAGGAAGCTGCCCTATTATGTCCAATGTATTAAGACGGATCGAGGGAGAGTAAGTAGAAAGTTTTTGTATGATTTAAAATTAATTACTTCCCTTTCTTGTTTAACAGCGAATGAAGGTCGCCAAATGAAGCTCTTTTTAAATACAAGTTTCCCTTCGACCTGCTTTATTTACCATTACCGCCATCTACCGCTCGGTCTGTTTAAAATACTTTTTGAAATCCGAGATATAAATGCCAGGGGTATCCATAATAAATAAATAAATACATTTTAGCCGAGGAATAATAGGAAATATCTAACGTTGTTTAGCAAAATTATGTTAGAAAACAACAATTGAATAAGTCTAGCATTGCTCAAATATGCTGGGAATCAAATCATTCCTTTGATTCTAACTGTTATAAAATTATCCAGAAATGCCCAAATTCGTCAGATTTGGATTTTTGATAGTCTTTCCACACTCTGAAGAATCGTTCTAATATAGGGGGCACATGTGAACAAAAACGACATTTTTCTGTATTTTTCATTATTGATTTGAGATAAAAAAGAAAACGGTGCTAAATATGATAAATCAAACATTTGCTAATATTTTCATGCAGTTATCCCCCTTCTACAAGAGTAAATTCCAACCTAAAAATTAATTCTAAAATATGTTACATTTTGTTCACATCTGCCCCGGTGGGGGGGGGGCAGTTGTAAACACACCTGGGGCACAAGTGAACAGATACATAAATGGTATAAAATGCACCTAAGCATATCTTTAAGTACTCTTTATTACGCATTAATAAACACAATGAAAATATAAATATTGAGTACATAATAAATTAACTTGATTCAACGAACATTATATCCTTCAAGTTTTACAGAAAAAGAAACTGAAGAAGCAGCTCGATATGTGCTATTTAAAATTGTAGGTGGGGGGTAATTTTAGCAGAATATCATCAGTGTTTACCATCGATGTATCATCTGTTTCTGGAAATAAAAAGGTTTCTTTCTTCTGCTTCCTCATGAATTTAACATTTGCCTCATCACTCTCCATTTTCTCGATACGGCCAACATAGTGAATTTTTGTCTTTTTTGTAGTGAATTCTGCAAGGACAAAGTCATTCACAGCTAAATTTTCTGGTGCAAGGTTGACTTCAGCACAAATTTCTTGATGGCTACTCTCTTCAAAGCTAATGTCGGACTCGGAGTCACTGACTACAACCTTTGACTGCTCCTTTTTCAACAGTTCAGCAAGTTCTAACTTTCTTTTCTTTGCAACTCTTTCATATTTTATCTTCATTTTCTCTGCCTTTTCTTCCATAGCTTTGACAACAATATCTTTTTCAGGGGTGTCTGTCAAAATTCTTGATTTTCTTTTTTGACGCTGCTTACTTTTCCCTAGAGTGGAATCGTGAAATTTTATTCTAGGCAATGGTCTCACGCATTCTGGGGTAGGACTTGAATGTTCATTGCAGCTGGTGGAGGCATCCTCAGGATTAACTGGCATTAAGCTTGTTATTTGAATTGGGATGAAATCAGCGTCAGTAAAAGCAAGCCGAGATAACGGCCAAATTCCTGGTTTAGAAAAACCCGATTTAATATTTTTGGATGTAAAGGCTGCTGTGAAAGCTGGTGAAGAACACTGACCAATTTCATATATAGTTATTCTTTTTCCTGGGTGTAATGTCAACCAGTCATTGAAAGAAGTTTTCAGTGTAGATTTAAAGGGGCCATAAACACCTACATCCAAAGTCTGTAAGCGATGTGAACAATGAGGCGGGAATATAAGGAGTACTATTCCATTCTCACGACAAAATAATACTACATCCAAACTGATATCACTTTCATGATTATCAAGTGGAAGCAAAACAGGATTTGCTGCGGTATAGCGGGAGAACTTTTGGAAGTGTTTTACAACTTCTAGGAAGATATCTGCTGTCATCCATCCAGATTTGGATACTAACCCTAAGCTTTCTGATGGTGCTCCATTTAAGAAAATATCTTTGTATATTTTTCTTGGGAATACAAAAACAGGAGGTACAGTGATTCCCATTGCATTAACTATACCACAAAATGATACAAGTTCACCTCTCTCGCCTCAAACATTTTGTCCAACTTGTTTCTCTCCGCAAACCGCAATCACTTTTGGAGCCTCCAACACAGTCGCGATATAGCTGATACTAACTTCAATTATTAAAATTTTTAATTATTCAATGTTTCTTAATTAGCCTAATCAAATAAAAAAATTAAACAATTTTTGAAATTGAAAAAACTAAAAAAAAAAAAAAAAAACAGTATGGGGCACATGTAAACAGTTCACACCTGCCCCTACATAGTGTGTTCACATGTGCCCCATATAACAACTTAAGCCTAATCTGATAAAAAGCAATATTTTTTTCAAATTTTTTTAAAAAAATAGAGTACAAAAACTTATTTTATAAATCCCACTTCAAAATGAATAAAGTTCAAATCACAATAAAGATAGTGTTGAATGTGTTTTTACTCTGAGAACTGGAACATGAAAGTTTATTGGCACCTTCCAAAACAGAAGTTATTATGATAACTAAAAAACAAAATGGTTGAGATCTTTGAAATTTCAGGCAGCATACGTACAACTGTTGTCATCTACATGATTTTTTTTCAGATTTTTTTCCTCATGTTATCTGGGTAAAATATGGTTTGTTCACATGTGCCCCCCTCTCCCCTAATTAACGATCTTGAAGTCATCCCGTATTTTTCTGCAGTGTGGCATCCATTCATATAATTGGTAGTCTTTTTTTCACCCTCTTCTTTAAACTATGTTTTTTTGTGTTGTGTATGTTTATTGTTATGGTTTTCTAATGAATGTCTTTCTACTTTTTTCTGACTTTACGTTTCCATTTCATGTTTTATTTTGCACATGTTTTACTTTTTTGTTAGTTGTTTTTTTCCAACATCTTTCTATTTTTTTCCTGCATTATGTTTATTCTTCCTTTCGCTTAGTTGGCAGTTGACCAATGATTCGTTGGAAAATTCTTTCTAACATGAAATTTAATGCTAATAAATTAATTAGCGGTTTCACTTTGAGAGAAAAAGATATTTTATGGGGCTTTTTAAAGAAATTAATTGCTTAACGGTGTTTTCTTGGATGGGATCATGCAAGAAATTGCGGCTCCGAGCTCCATTATGTCGTTTGTTTTTGCTAATTGCTGTTTCACTATTTAAACTGTCTGCCGTCCATTTTCGTTGCTTTTACCGGATGTCTTTACTTCCAAAAACTCACAGCTTTGAATTGAAAAACACGTGTTTTCAGTAATCTGTTTATTTGTGATAAACAACGTTGGATATTTTCTGTTAAGCGTGTAGCATGTTTCATTACCATGTATTAATTCACATTCCACCTACTAATAATTGATTTCAGCTCCCGTATTTATTCAGTAAAAATGACACGTTTTTTCGATTGCTTATTGGAGGTTTTTATTTTATTAAAAACTTTTAGTCACCCGTGGCTTTTTATTGAGGCCGTCATGAAGAATCAATTTTGTGGGTAGCGCTCTCCACCATTGCCACCCCATGAACAATATCCATTTAAAAATAATAGAAATTTTGGCTTTGCGCTGCACAGTGTTTCAATTAATACAAGCTAGCTGAACAAAAGTCAAGTTCAGAATTCACCGTTTCATCACACAAAGTTAAAGTGTTCCTAAATTCACATGATTTAATTGTTCAAGATTGATATTATTTGTACTGGTAAGTGCTTTTTTTCCCTAATTTGATTACTCTATCTGATAACTAAACAATATTAAATTTTTTTGAAGGTAAACGAAGGAGGTTTTGCGCGTTTAAAACCTTTCAAGTGATGGTAGTGATTTTACCCGTTTGTACCCGGGCCAAATTTTCTGTATAAAATAGCTGCACTTTTCCCATTATTAATAAGGCGTATTATAGTCAGCACACTCTAGTACAACATATTTTTTCTGTAGAATACTTTCTTTCGAGTAGGGAATTATTTGAAGAATTATTGAAGCACACAAAGCTTTGGGTAAAAAAATATGTTGCATTCGAGTGTGCTGACTATAATACGTCTTATTATTAATGGGTAAGCTGTAGCTACTTAATACAGAAAATTTAGCCCAGGTACAAATGGGTACAAATCATTGCCATCACTTGAAAGTTTTGAAACAGGCAAAAAAATCCGCCGTTCATCTTTAAAAAAAAATTAATCTTGTTTAACTATCAGATAGATTAATTAAATTAGGAAAAAAAGCACTTACCAGTATAAATAATATCCATCTGGAACAATAAAATCATATGAAATTAGGAGCATTTTGATTTTGTGTGATTTAATGATGTCTAGAACTCAACTGATTTATTCAATTACAAACGGATACGTACCTTTGAACCTTATTACTCACGTGATGGAAGGGAGTTAGACATAAACAAATAACTAGGCACTACCATGTTTTGGTTTATTGTTTGGATTATCCCAATACCAAAGTTCAGAATTTTGAACATTACTTTTGTCCACCTAGCTTGTACTAATCGAAACACTGTACGCTGTGAAAAAAGTCAAGGAAAAAGAAAAATATTTCAGTTTTAAACGTATCTAAAAACTTTGTTTGGAACTTCGAAGTTGTTATAATCTTTGAAAGATTTTCTTTACTGGAGATCGTTCAATGATATTTACTTAACGCATTTTATTTTAGTATTTCGAATTTTCTGATTAGCAAAAGGCTTTACTCTGTCACTATAATCATTTATAATCCTTTACTTCTAGTTATTTCAGCATATCCGATTTTAATTGTACTTAGTATATAAACTTTTGAAATTTTTAGATTCAAATACGGTAAAAAAACATATTTAATGACTATTTTTTATCATTCCCTCTAAGTAAGGCGCATTTACTAGTCAAGAGTAAATATAAAGAAAAATCTCTTCAAGAACCAAAAAGTTTCGGAGCAGAAATCCCAATTTAATACTTCATTTCTTTTCTAAAAATAGATTTCATTCCATCTGCGACGTCAGATGTTTTATACAGAGCTATTTTGGGATTTATTTACTTTCGCGCTGATTAATTACATCAAAGAGCATTATTTTTTAAAGTATAAATTAAAAGTAACGAATCTAAGTAAGGCATACTTAGTCAGATGATCGAGTATACAGATAATTTATTAATTTTAATCTATATTTTTGTTTCTTTAAAGACAATAAGTCTCTAATAAAGACATAATTTTCGGCCTTAAAAATACTGTATAGCATAGCATTTACAGCATGGATCTCCTTGGGTCGATAATTTGTATTGTCACCCCCCTCTTAATGTTTTATTTAAATATGAAGTTCCTGCCATTGAACAATTGAATATTTTCCCTTAAAAATATCACGTAATCGTAAATCATAGAAAATGATTTTGATTACTTGGGATTTTTTCTTGGGATTACTTGGGGACTGAAATTAATTTAGTTTATGAAAAGTACAATTGACAAAGGAATAGCAAATGTTTAAATGTAAAAGAATTAATATTAGTATTAAAAGAATTTAATGGGACTTAGAGTATGGATTTTTCACTTGTTTTTGATACCTTCTAACAAGGTTTTAAAATTTTATATACGGAAAATGTAATTCTTCTCAATGGGTGATATATTTTAACCTCATTTTCTACATGGTCCCTTTTGAATTTTGGATTTGAATATCTGAATAAATTTTCGTTGCAAAAATGTTTTCAGTTGATGTAATTTTTCAACTGAAATTATTTCCCTGTATATAATTATGAGGTAATAGAGGCAATAAAAATAGAGGCAGTTAGATTTCGTATTTTTCACTAGTTTTCTTTTTCACCTCAAACTTTTACTATCGTATAATGCTTCGTATTATTTCTGCATCTTATTTTGACCATTTTGAAAATGGAAGTATGTATCTAAGGCTAGTGGTTGTGAAAATAGGGTTCTTGAAGGCAAAACATGGGACGCTATATATATATATATATATATATATATATATATATATATATATATATATTGTGTGTGTGTGGGTGTGTGTGCGTGTATATGTGCACGCACGCATTGTGTTACATTCGTTTTCATCGAGAAAAAATGAAGGACCTTGAAGTTAAATACTTTTTACTTGTTGGTTCTAATCTTTGATTGAGATTAAATATTAAAAGTGATTCACGTGGAATATTATTTTTATTATTTGCTCAAACATATTTTCTTTTTTTTTTTGTTTTTTTCAAAAGGTATTAATATAATTAACTTACATTATAGAATTCAATTTCTTCCATTTCATTGAATTTTATATTACATAACATATTTTTGAACAAAGAATAGAGTTTTCTGCGAAAAGCGATTTTCAGTTTTCAGAAATGAAACTTTGAAGGACTACTTTTGTCTATACCAGAGGCAGATTTTCGCGGAATAAACAATGGTATACATTTACATTCAGTTAGATATAAGCTAAATCCCTTTTACTGTGCGAAAATATCAGCGAAAGATCTGCTCCCTCCCCCCACACCCATGGCCACTCTCTTGCACAGCAGAATGGGAGTTGAAGTTGAGATATTGCTTTTATGCCTGCTAAAAAGACGACACCTTCCATTTCTATCAACACAAAATTATTTTTATGTAGATGAATCATTAGTGCTTTCTTTTCATTTCAATAATACTACATTTTCGAGATCTGATAGTGGGATTTGATCGATGAAAAGTCAAAAGAAATTGCACAGGTTTCCTTCTCATTACTTTAAATTGAATATTAACTGAACTGAATAAAAAAGTATTATAAGTAAAGTAAATATTTATCAAGCGTTTTTAGTTACTGCTGAAAAAATATTAAGACTGAAATGTTTTTAGATATTTTATGCTTTGATGTCGAGAAAATTGCCGAGAAAATTCGTAAAATGAACTTTAATTAATAGGCTAATGTAAGATTAACAGCACCAGTCTGTAAAGTTAGTCCTAGATGTATATATACTTCGAATTGCAAAAGCGGTCGAAATGTGCTGTAGAGATAAATTAAAGCAAAAGAAGATTTTAGTGAAAAATTATGAAATCTAACTTTTTATATGGTCCTCATGTCCCCCCATTAATATTTAAGAAAATCATAACATTAAGAAACAATTTGAACACAAACGCAGCGTTTCATGGCCTATACCACTTTACACTGGTGGTTTTCGAGGACCAAATAGCGGCATGATAAACAAACTATATGAGTTTTTGTCGCTTGTTTTTGCGTGTCATATTCAAGTATTTTCTTTTTTTTTTCCATTATCAGTTAAAAGCATAAATATATACTTTTTTTGTGCTTCAATAATTACTGCAATATGTGTCTTCTGGTAGAGAGATTTCATTTTCAGTATGGTCCCTTAAAACTTTGAACCTGAATATTCGTCGTACTAATGTCAAATTTTTGTGTTTGAATTATTTTTTATGCTTGCAATTTCCTTTAATATGAATGAGGTGACATAAGAAGCAAATGAAAAATTCGTAATTTTTATTAAACTGCTTTTACGATGCAAATTAAAAAAAAAAAAAAAGCATCTCATTTTGATCATTTTTGCAATTGGAAGTACGTATATGGGACCAACGCGGTTGCAAAAATAGAATTGCAACGCTTGCAAAAATAGAAGTCTTGCAGCTTACACGGGAACAAGCTGAATATTTTAAGCCAAAACCATATTTTTTTTTTTACAAATCTATAATCTCACTGTGGACTGGCGTAATTTTAATTCCTCACATTTTACGGAATATTGATGCACACAAGGGCTTCAAATAGTACTGCTTTTTGAAAAATGCCTCGTCTAAGGCAGATATGAGAAACATGAAATATGGACGCTTTATTTCGAATATCTGTGCTGGGGTTGAAATATTAAAGATCGACCACACCTCTGTATGATGGAAAAAGTATGAGTGAGGATATGAGAGTAGAAATAAAAGGAAATAGAGCTTTGAAGTAGGTGGACCTATCGACAACAGATGTTTGGAAGAAAGCGTTAGATTGAAAAGTTAAGGACTGAAATAAAACAAGAATTTCGCTTGGTGGGGGGGGGGACGAGTATTGCCTTTGATATAAGGAATATTTTCAATATGGTCCCTTCCATCTTTCTCGCTCTGTTTTTCCTTTTTTGTTTTCAATTTGACGCACAAAGAACAATAACTAAGAAGGATAGAATAGAAAAATGTAATGTTTTGAGTTTTTAGAATCTTAAAAATGAAAAATCTGCTAAGGCAGGGCTGTCAACCTTGGAGAAACTATTTGAGGAGCATTTTGAAATTTTGCGGTGCAGCTCGGTATTTTGTAAAAAAAAAAAAAAAAAAAAAAAAAAAAAAAACCTCTTAACTAAAATTGTTTTTGAGCTTTCTTAATCATTTAATCACTGTCATAAAAATATTTGTTTTTAAATTAGTAAAACAGCTTTAAATACTTTGTCATGCATTGAATATAAACATCTTTAATTTCCCATATTTACATTCCTGTCGTAATAAACTTGCAAAACATAAAAAAAATAATTCTAATTTTCATTAAATCTTTGGTAAGCCTAGTCAGAATTAAAACTAAACGGAAAATGCGGAGCAAAATTACTTCTTTGCGGAGATGCGGAGTTTCGCTATTTTTGCGGAGCAACTCTGGAAAATACCGAGTAGTTGGTAACCCTGGTTAAGACGAACTAAAGCCCTCGGAGCAAAAAAAAAAAAAAAAAAGAGTCAGTTTCACTTTCTACCGGTTTTGTAATATAATACTGCAAAAGCACTTATTTTCGCGAGACTTTAATTTTGTTACCATGCATTTAACATTTTTTAAAAAAATCACCCAAAATTCATTTTGAAAAGTCAATTGTAGGGGAAGCTGCTGTTCCCAAGGACAAAATTTAGTTTTCAATTTTTGCTGGTTTCTGTGAATGAATAATCGATCAGTAAATTTTTTTGGCAGAATCTACAACTTATCATCTAATTTGGCAATTTTTGTCAGGTGAAAATCTGAAAGCTTTCAACTGCAAAAAATATTTCTTTAAATCATCTTTTTTGTCCGTGGGTACAACAATCCGTTCACCCCACGGACAGAAGTCTTTGTACCCATGGACATATAAAATAATAATAAATTAAAAGGTCTTAGGAACTCATTTATACTTAATACATTTTTCATAAGCCGTTTTTTATTTAAATACTTCAAACATCTATTCCAAATAACATTTAAAAAAATCCAACAGAAATCAAACTTTGAAAATTAACCAAATTTTAGGTAAATTTTTACCTGAAGATTTTTTTCCCTTTTTTAATTATCCTTAATGTTTAACATCGGTGAACTATTCAAAAAAAGAATTACTCTTAAGATAGCCTCATATGTTTTTAAGCCAAAAAATAAACTATTTACACTGGTGAACAATTGCTAAGGACGGATTCCAATGGGCTATGTAGCGTATAATAAAAAATGCGTGTGATTCGATGCCAAGTGAAATAAACTAATGCCAGAACTCTAAAACATTGCAATAACGATAATTGATTTATGGTCCAAAAGGCGTTAAAAAGTGTTCAAAGGACGAAATGGTCATTTTGGACTGAATACGTAAAAGTGAATAAATGTAATTACCGCCCCCTGGCGTTCCGGCGTAAGATGTCAATGTGGGATATGGCTACCATGGAGAGTGATTCAAGCTTCCACATGTCATGTGATGCGTTACACAACATTATACATCAGCTATTGGAATAATTAATCCCATTCTTCTGTCAGTCACGGATAACTATGCTCTTGCTTATTGGAGGGCGTTGTCGACTAGCAAGACTTATCCCCAAAGCATCCCAAACATCATTATGATTCAGAACTATTGAACGTGCTGGCCTGGACGCCGATTGTTAATGACTTGTTACGTTGGCATCCATGAAAACGAATTTATCTCCCACAGCACCACAGAGCACGTGAACATGAGGCAGTAGAACAACATTAATGTATCACTAGCAGTCATAGCCTTGTTTGGAAGCACACGAGCGACGTACGGCCATTGATCATAATCCTACCTATACCATGACACAACTTGTACGATACTAGTCCTTTTCATTTATATTTGCCGGCTTGTATGCTGTACCACTGTCATGCCAGGTTAGTTGCCTTCCACAATTAGACGACAGACTGAATCTGCTTTCATCTGAGAATAGTACACAAGCCCAGTCGACTTCTCTCCAAATGCGATGCCAAAGACATGATTACAAACGAGCAAAACACTGACTTGTAGACCATGGGATGCACAAAACAAGCTGACAGGCGTATAGTCTTATTGCAGTCAAACGTCTGGCTAAAGTTTTTCGGGATATTTGCTTGCTAGCAGCAGCAGGAAACTGCTTTGCTACCTCAGTAGGTTGCGCTGGTTCCTTTTCGTTGCTAGCACTAAGTACCAATCTTCTGCTGGCGTTATATTGTGTACACGATCTCCCTTGTGACATTTGCTACACATTCCATTTGTTTGAAATGATTTCCAAACTGTACAACACCCTGTGTGAGACACAACCCTGTGGCTGACGTCAAACCCCGTGGCAACATCTAAATTTTTCTGCCCTTGTTCGATGTTACCAACCACACTGCCACCCATAAAATCATCTGAGGGATCTCGGGAAAACATACTGATAAATGTAAGTTCGTCAATTGATTCTTTCCCGTCAAACTGTGCTTTTGAACAACAATGATCATCACACGTCCAATCCTTTATATCGCTTATCAGCGCTATCACGTGACCAACAACGTCGTGAGTCTGAAATTTGCATACTCACAACACGTCTTACTGCGTCCCGAACTTATACTAATTTCCATATTTCCTTGCCTTTCATTTTGTGGTTGCTAACACTGCTATTGCCATCCGTCCTTAGCAATTGTCCACCAGTGTAGATATATGTTTAGTATGGCTCTCTAGGCACCTATATAATGAATTCAATTTATATGAAAATGGAAACCATTAACATAACTAACCCATCACAAAAAAAAAACTTAGTTTAGATTAACCCAATAAATACCTAGAAAAGTCGACTTCAAATGAAAACAGCTGGGATTGACGATTTGTAGATCCTACAATAAGCCCTACTTCAAATTAATCATCATTGTTGAAAATAAATTTCGGACGTTGACGACAAGGCACCATTTTGAGGTACTTCAAAGTGTAAGAAGACTGAGGTGTGCCCCAAGGACAGCAAGAATTGCCGTCCCTGGGTACGCACGGTTATTTGTCCTTGAGTACAAAGGTACGCCATTTTGGTTTTGCAAGCCAGTCACATCGACAGGACCGCAGTTTCACGACATTAAAATCAGAAACAACATCTACAAAACATAGGGAAACATGATACCTACAAGAAAAAAAATAAAGAATACAATCCTCTATGTACAAAAAAATAAAAGTATATGTTTTTTTTTACTTAGATCCTACTAAAACCGAAAAAATGTGATAAAATCTTACATGTTCGTTTGATGGTGCTGAAAACTCCTGAGGTACTGAAGAGGGCTGATGCACACAAATTGAACCCCTTCCCCCCATCGGATCTCTCTCGATAATACACGGAATTTCCCGACCAACGTCCGTAGGTACAACCGCCCGTGGGTACCAGCTTCCCCTACAGTTGAATTCAGCTTAAAAAGTACAATAATTCAGGCGGTTCTTTTGTGCAATGTATATTTTACGTTGAATATTACAAAATACATGCTGTTTTGCTTCAAAAATGTGTGTCAGCAAATGCATGGGGTACAAAATGGAATAATTTTCATTAATTTATTCATTCATACAAAATTTCTTTTTATGTAAACACTTTTTTATTCCCTCATTGCTTTAAGCATTTATTAATTCTTTTATTTATTTAAACATTCATGCATTAATTAATTTATTTTTCCGTTAATTTCTTTAGTCATTCATTCGAAGAAAAATATTTTTGATAATAAAGAAACCTATTATAAAGGAAATTAATTTTTATCACCACTTTACTCATGTAAAGGGCAAAATGACAATTTTCCACTTTTATTTGGAAACAAATATTTATTGCCAAACATGAAAAATAACGTTTCAATAAAAGTTCTATCTTAAAATACAGTTGCTCTTATTTTGTTCAAACCCGTAATTAATTTCCGACTGGTTCATGTTTAAAAGTTATTTCAATTTATTTTAATAACATCACTGTTCTACACCCACATCATTTTAAAAGTGTTAAGATAATCAGAGATCTTTTATTACACAAAAGCAATTTAATGTTATCTCCAATTTTTTAGCTGCCCCTCCTCCCAAATTATCTGCTTTCTTCTACAGTTAAAATTCCGAAATAGCATTTAAAAAAAAAAAAAAAACGAGCTGATGTGTGCATCACATGACTTCCTTTTACACCAATTTAATGCTATTTCCCTATTATTGCAATTTTAATGGGATTCTCTCTCTAACTCTTTAAATATCACTAGCAATGGCCACATTGAAAGCAGATTTAAAAAAAAAAAAAAAATCGCCAAATTTTTCGCCAAGTTGGCGACAAAACTTGGCAACCAAAAGACTGGCGATATATCGCCAAGTGACCGCCAAATTATAACACCACTTGAGTTTGCATCGAAATTAACAATGATTTCCCCCCAAAAAGGTGCAAAAGACCCCTTTAGAAACACCCGAATGCAACCAAAATAGGAGGTGCACAACTAGACCCCACTACGAGTCTATGTACCAAATTTCAACTTTCTAGGACATACCATTTTTGAGTTATGCGAGATACATACGCACATACGCACATACGCACATACACACATACGCACATACACACATACGCACATACATACAGACGTCACGAGAAAAGTCGTTGTAATTACCTCGGTGATGGTCAAAATGGATATTTCGCGTGTCTATACATTCTTAGGCACTTTTCCGCATGTGGTCGAATCGAAAAAAAAACTCAACATTCATTTGGGGGTGAGCAAAATGGAAATTAAGGGCGATTTTTGAGTGAAAATTTTTTCGCGAATACAATACTTCCTTTTTTGTAAAAGGAAGTAAACAACCTGTTAAAAAAGGCTAAATAGTCTATGTTATCTTAGTTATTGTGAATATGGAATAATCATGCAGTGTACTATGAACACGTCGGATTATCTACTGCTCATCCACTTATCAGATTCCTGGCTTGTGTGAATAATACATCCTTATTTAAAGCTCCAACACAGCAATTAGTGGCCCAAACTAACAAGCAGATATGAAACACTAGAAAATGGTGTAAAATATAGCAAAAATGGTGAACGGAACTCATTACTCTTACGGAAGCACTCTAGTCACAAAGGGTTGACGGCAGCTTCCGTCAACCCCGCTGCCAATTCCGGTTCTTTCCTCCTAACGGAATACTTAACACATTAGACGGTGTGAAAATGAACTACGCAACGAAATAATTGGAAGTCTATTATTTGATGCTCATTACTTTGGGACAAACGTAGTTAAACTGCTGAATATTTGGATCTATACTTGAGAAAAGTGTATAAATAAAATAAAATTAAGAAATTTAATAGTTTTTAGATTCACTCTTACATTTCAGTAATTTAATTTCTCATCCCTTCAGTGAAATGTTTTATATCCGCTATATCGGATTAATGGATAAGATTTTTTCATTTCGAAGAGTGGTTTTTGATTTTTTTTTTTCATTTGGCGTAAAATATGACGAGTTGCCCACTCTGAAGCTGCTAGAGCACTAAACTGCGCGTGCTGAACTCAAAGTAGTATCTGCAGTCGAGCTCTAACTGAGAATTTGCTTTTTAAGTTTGATTCGGATGCCAGTTTTGCAGAAAATTAAAAAAAAATATTTCCCTTTTTTAAATGACTATAAAACATTGTGTTTATGTAAAATATGTTACAAAGAACTACCGGTTGTGATAATAACTCCATTTAGCTTAAATGTGTACACTATTATGCTTAGCACAGCAGTATACAGCATGAACTTAGATACATTCAAATGTTGTGCAAAAACAGTTTAGGTTGCCGATCTCTGCTCTACACTTCAATATTTTTTGTCATGTGACAGGTTTTCGAAATTTCTTTGGCAGGATAAATGATTAGCGATTATCGGGTGTTATTGGTTACATCAAATCGAGTACACAAAACATCATAAAAAATAGAAATAACTTTAGAACTCCATTGAAATTCGGAGGCTCATCAAAATTTCACCTGACAATCAAACAAAAACCTATTTTATGTCGGCAGTTGAAACAGAAACTCTAAACTTCCTCCTCTGATAAAACTAAGGAAAAAAAAAACACGTTTAGGGTAGTTCTTGCTTTCCTGTTTTGGAATGCAATGTAGCCAAATAAGCAATGTACAAACATCATAATGTTTTTTTTTTCTGATTCAAAAACAATTATTTTCTATTCCTTTCTATAAATTAATTATAATAATCAAATAATAGACTGCAACTGCTAAAGATTCAATGACACAATAATTCTAAATGCAACAATATTTTGGAATAAATATGTCACAGCTTCAACGCTTGAGTGGCAAGACCTTGGATCAAACTACAATTAATTGTATTCTATAAAATTTGTGTTTATTACAGATGTGCGTGTACGTAATTATAAATTATGTTATTTTTATTTTTCCAGGTTGTGTTTTAAAATGGTTGTGAAAATATTCATTCTGGAAAAAGTGAGTACTTTTTTTTTAAGTGAGAGCTAAATATATTGTAAGTCTGGAATGCAGTGGAGAAATTATGTTTCAATCCATTAAAATTGTGTACTTACCAGGAAATGGGAGTAGTTTTCAAAAAAAATAGGGTGCTGCACATGTATAAGAGGTCACACGTGTTTCTAACATTTTCGACCCACTCCACCCCTTTGTAGCAAATTCACGTTTCTCTTATCACATGCCACACTACTTTTAATGATTATATTCTTACAAAAATATGCGTGATCTCACACTTCTAACCCCCCTCACTCCCTCTTGTCCCCTCTTGTACGAGAAATTGCTACAGTTTGTGACAACTGTGACAATTTCTCCCCCCCCCCCCTCTCAGAATGTGAGATCCTTTTTAGACAGCTCCTAACACATACTAGTTTTTTTACTTTGGTTTAGTATAATACCAGCAGTACCCGAGCGGCCATGCTTGTGCTAAACACATTCTAAGGAATCTCTTAAATAAATAAAAATTCATATCCCCCAAAGAAAAATGATTATTTCACATCAGAAGGGGTTTTGATGTGAAATAATTTTCCTTTTGCTTAAAAGCGTACACACCCTTTAAAAAAAACACATAAAACTTTCTTTGCAATTTAAACATGAAACACCATTAACAGTTTCTATTAAATGTAAATGATTCATCAACTCTATTGTTTCATTTCTTGCTCGCGAAGCGACCTCGCTACCGAAACCCAGCCGTTTAGCGAGCGACCCGAGCTCGGATCGATTAGCGATCCCAACTTTCTAACGAAAACGTTTAAAAAATAAGCTCACTCCCTCGCCATCCCCCGCAGAAAAGAACGTTTTTAAAAAACACATTACATCTAGAATAAAAGAAAATATCCGCTCACCCATCTCCCGCAGAAAATAGAAGCAGCGCAATTTATATGATCATTTTGCATCCCCTAGAAAAAAAAAAGTTTAAAATAAAATTCCGCATTATAAATGATTCAAATGCTGGTTTAAAATCTGATTTTTCCTTACTTAAAATGCTTATAACTTTTTTCCACGTTAAGTAATTGCATCAGTTCTTTTTTTTATCGTAGGTACAAAATGTTATACAATAATAATTCTTCCGCTCTTTCGAATGAAACCAAAATCGATACGATAACTATTTCGAGTAGGAAGACCCTTTCTTGTGTCAAAAAACTAAATTTCGAATGCAAAAGGAACTAGTCGTCGATTTTTTTTTTTTCGAAACGGTCAACAAACCTTCCCAGCAGAAACCTAGAAATGAAAATAAACTGAAAATTTTAACGAATTGGATCCGGTAGTTTCCGAGTTTATTCCGGACATACAATTTCAGAATTTCCGTCTTATTGACAAAAAATAGTAATATCTTTTACGTTTTCACAATATAATTTTACTATTCCAAAGGTAAGTGGTAGTAATTTATTTTAGAAATGTATATACACCGATATGCTAATAAAGGTCACTAAAAGTCCTTCCACGTTAAAGCGTGGTTATTTGCATTACTAATTCGGGGGTGGCCATCTCCCCCTCCCCCCGCAAGGCCAATGGAGCACTCCCTTAAATTTTTTCGGAGTAATCCCCTGAAGGTGAGCCTTCCCCACATGACCAAAAACGCCTGTCGAATTAGACCCTTCCCTCCTAAAAATTTCAATGGCGGAGTCTGTGCCATTGAAAATGGGTCCGCCACTAGTGAGACTTCCTGACTACGTTGGATGCTTAATAATTTCGCAACACTTGTGTTTGTACATCCATTTTTTTCAACCATTAGTTTTACCATACCAACATTTTTTAGCTTAGTAAAAATTAAAACTAGGGTAACGACCCCAGCAATTGCCACTTTAAGAGTTTTTTCTTAAACTTACCTCTGTTTTCATTACTTAGAGAAATAATATTAACTTGCAAATGTTTCTGTATTAAAGAATGCACATCTGTGCATCTATTTAGTTCATTAAAATCAAAAATATTTGAATTGATATATATATATATATATATATATATATATATATATATATATATATATATATATATATATATATACACACACACACACACAAAGTAACCAAAATCACCAGTAATTGGCACCTGATACCCCAGTGTATGACATCTTGTGATCCAGAAACATATTGCACATCACATTAGTGTTTATAGGCACATGTGCCAATTACTTGAGGCTAGCAAAACTGAAACATCACTAAATGGCATCCATCATCATTTCAAAAATCCAAAAAGGGACAAAAATATATTTCTACCCACTCAAAGCAAACCTTTCAACTAAACAAACTTTCGACAACAAAAATTAAAAAAAAAAAAAAAATTCAGATTTTAATGGATTGATGCACTGCTACCATTTTGTAACCTGAGTTGAAGTTACAATCTTTAAAGTAAATGTACATTTAGTTGGTATATAGCCATCTACTTCTAAAAGATTGAATACGAATCTTATTTTAAGACATTTCTGTTGGAAGTGCCTATCACTGGTGAACTGCCAATTACTGGGGGTGTTACCCTATTTATTATTTTACACTTTTTTATTTGTGTATTAGTTATTTGTATTTAAACATTAGAAATTTAGAGATAAAAAAGGTCAATTGAGTTTGAATCAAACGTTCCCAAGTATTGTGAAAAGAGTTCTGAAACGATACGTTTAATATAACTAGGTAAACCTTGTTTAATATTTATTCAATTTCTTAGTAAGGTCATCTTTCTTCTATACATTGTCTGATCATGGAATCAGGAAGCGGTCTGTTAAGATTGATTCTATTGTGATTCTATGTAACTAAGAGAGGGGATGGGGTGGAAGAGAAAAATTTGATGCACTTGTTTTGTTTATTTCAACGTGATTCTGCTCAACTTAGAGACTAACAGAGATCCGTAACTGCTTATTGGCCTCACAGTAAGCTAATAGATGCGTCTGTTTTCACCTGAAAATCGGATGTTAGCCTTTCTTTGATCCTGGGATGGTTTTGACTCGGTACTGGGGGACCATTTCACGTCATTATTGGGTAAAATTAGGTGAAAATTTAGTGGTTAACTTCCTAAACCGTCGACAATATTACCCATCCATCATTATTTTATGAGGTCATTATTTAATAATTGCATACGAGAAGGATGGATGTAGATTATCATGCAAATATATTATTACACATTGTGTTCAAATACTTTATGAATAAAGTGTGAGTGCTTTCCGTAATCTTTCCGGTTTGTTAATTATTTGTTTATGCAAATATTTGAAGCAATGCTTCTTTTCATTGAATCTGATATTAAATTGTGCCATACCACGTGCCTTATTCCCTGCCAAATTGGATACTTTTTATCTACAGCCAAACAGTTTTAAAAATTTTTTATGCCTAAAACTCCATATGGCTCATGATTTCGCTCCCCCTTAAAATGCTAGTCTGCATCCACCCCTGATCCAAATTTATAAAATAAATAAATAAATAGATAAATAAAATAAAACAAATTATTTTTAAAAACTACGTAGAAAATGAAGAGGGAAATGTTGTTTGGAAGTAATTTGGGAAGAAAATTGAAAATGGTTTAC
Organism: Uloborus diversus; assembly: GCF_026930045.1. NCBI lineage: Eukaryota > Metazoa > Arthropoda > Arachnida > Araneae > Uloboridae > Uloborus > Uloborus diversus. The sequence goes on along the minus strand of NC_072731.1, from coordinate 178,701,152 downwards.
ATCAATATTTTGTCAGAAAAACAAGCGTAGCTAGCTAACTTGATTTTCTGTTACAAACGTTGCAATTTAACTTATTTTTATTTCTTTCAGCAGAAAAGTAATTAAGAGCACACGGCGATTGCGAAGTTAACAAAAATCAATCCAAAATCAAATCAAATCGTCCTAACAGCTAAAATAAAAACGTTTATAGCTCATTTTGAGGAGAAAAAAGCACCGTAAAAGTAATGAAAGAAAAAGAAGATATAAAATAAAATTTGTCAATAAGCAAGAAAGATCAGCTAAACAACATTTCTATTTTTGTCTCCTGATTTGTTACTTGTTTTGCTTGTTTTTTTTTTCTTTTAAAACTGAAGCAGATTAAAATTTTTAACAGGATTTTTTTTCTTCGGTTTTATTGACAACATTTGCTTTTTACCTTTTCGAATGTTTGTTATGCATTGTTTTTAGTTATTTTTCCTACAACTTACTTGATATTACGTTATTGCAAGTTAGTTATTTTGGTTGTCCTAAATTCTTAAAAAAATAAATATATAATAGAGTGCAGGGTTTTCTCTTCATGTTTATTCATTTTTTTGTGCTCAGGTGTCAATCCTCCGGTTACACTATCTCAGCCAGAATTCACCTCGGGAGATGTAAATGTCTTTACCTATATAGAATACCATATTAGGATTGGTAATATATGTTATAACCGATGTTTCTTGTGAAGTTTGACTCCAAAACTCCCCTCTTTTGTTGCCTTAATGGATCTCGTTGCTAATTTTTAGGAGTTTTTTTTTTACGTTGAGGGAAGAGGAGTATTTCTTTTTGACTTTAGTTATTTTCCTACGCATTTTTTTCTCCGTTTTGTAATTTTTTTTCGTTTGATCAATTTTTGGACGCATTTTTGATTACTGGCTCCAAATTTCCCGATGAAAATCACTTTAATTTATGTCTCACTTTAATTTATGTAATTTATGTAATACTCATACCGTTATTTTGACAAAAATAGCTCACTGCACATTTTAACAACGATCAAAGGAGAAATAAAAAGTTTATTTTCTAAGTTAACGTTAATTTTCTCCCCCTCCCACCCCCCGAAAGAAACACATGCTTTTCGGCGAACAGTTATGTACAAACAATGTAAATAGATTTCAAGAAAGAAAAATAAGAGGCGTAGATATTAACAACTACATACAACAAGTTGTCTCCTACTTTTCTTAAGATCACTTACAACAATTTTTATTCCTTAAATAGTATGTTATCGATTACATTCGTTAACGGTTTTTATTCTTAGTGTATTAATATTTAATTTATTCATTATCTATTGACATTTTCATGAAATGACCCAAACACAAACTTGCAATCATTTAAATTTCTTCTGCGTTAATAAACGTTGTTTTATGGTTTAAATTGTTCCAATGTTTTTCCTTACCTAAACCTATTGTGATTAAATTAAACAAACCCATCAATAAAATTTTAAAGCATTTTAAAGACATTCAAAATTTTATTTTCTTACGGCTTGTTTTTTTCATTTAAATTTAAGTTACTTTCAAAAAAACATTATCTTTTCAGTCGTGCTACCCTTATTGAACATTTTTTTAAATTTTAAATATACTATCGTTGCCAACTTGTACTTAAATCCCATGTCCGTTTCAAGGACGTATCAAGATCGTATCAGGATCATTTATATATTTCAACAGCAATATCCCGCCGGCTGACGGAGACATCTAATAACCGAATGATTGACTCAACATCTCTTAGATTAATGGGATAATAAAGCTCTTGCATTCCGATATATCTTTTTCCTGCTCCGATATGAAGAACTTCTGTCGAACATGCCCAAGGAGTCACTTTAGGGAAAATTTTCTTTCGCGCCGAGATTACCTGTCAAATGCAGAGAAACATTTCTCAGGTTAATCCTAATGATTTTTCTCAATGTATCAAAGTACTGTTTTTACTAGTAAAGTATATGAAGAAGTTTCGTGCCATTTTATGATACAGTTATTTAAGTTATGTTGGGTGGGGGTTAATAAATGAGCTTATTAAAAGTATTATTGAAAAACAAATCTGCAAATTTATGTATTTGGATTAGTTATTTTTATCTCTTTCTGTTATTCGACGAAATATTAAGTTAAAAACCCAATTGTAACAACTTAATTCATCTGTATTTGTGTGATGTGAATGTCTAAGTTAAAAATTGCTTTACAAGGTGGCAAGAAATAACTTGGACACACCATAACTTTAATGCTAATGAAAATATTGCGTTAAATTTCAAAACAATACGAATACATTATTTCGTCTAATATATATTTACAAATCTTCAAAGTGGTTACCTTTAGGAATAATACAGAGGTTTAAATGCGTCACAAAATTTTCGGCTCTGGACCGCAACTCACTTACTGATATTTTATCCCATCCGTTGCATAAGGAGTTCTTTAGAGATGCCAAAGTTTTAGGAAGTTTTACACACAACCTTGTCTCCAGGAACTTCTTGCACTTTTGAGCTGCGTCAACGACCCCAATCAAATGGTTTGGGGTGGGATATGTGCTAGTGTGAAAATCACTTTTTTTGTTGATCAGGGGATAAAAACAGTCAAGAAACATATAGCAAACTCATTTTGGACGATGTTGTCTTACCTTAGTCGCAATAGTTCTTTGGAAACAAAAGATGGACCTTCCAATAGGATTCCACACCTGCACAAAGAGCTAAAGGCACTCAAGATTGGTGCACGACATATTTTCCGGACTTTATCGGAGCTCAAGAATGGTCACCGTATTCCTCAGATTTGAACCCAATGTATTAATCCGTGTTATCAATCGTGGAGTCAAGGGTGCGTGCTAAACTTCCTAAAACTTTGGCATCCCTAAATAAATCCTTATGCAACGGATGGAATAAAATTTCAGTAAGTGAGTTGCGACCCAGAGCCGAAAATTTTGTAACACGTTTAAAGCTCTGTATTAATCCTAAAGGTAGCCACTTTGAAAATTTGACAGTATATAGTAGACGAAATAATGTATTCTCATATTTATTTTGAAATTTGATCGTAATATTTTCCTTAGCATTAAAGTTTTGGTGTATTATTGTGTCTAAGTAATTTCTTGTCGCCCTGTATTGTCAAGTAAAGATGCGATGGAGAAAAATATATTGCTAGAAATACTTAAGCAACTTTCAGTGCATTTTGTAGAGTTGTCACTTAAAAAGTCTTCGCAATAAGTCATGCTAATAATGAATTTTTAGGAGGAGGAGGCGGGGGAGGGGGGGGGGAATTACACCTTTCGGAATTGAAATGAAATTAAAAGACATTTAGCGATATTTATAGCATAAAATAAATCAGCATTCGTTATACGTTTGAGCAGCAATATTTGAAAGTAAATGGTTAGGTGAAAGTTATGGTTAGGTTATAGCTTAGTTATTTTGTTATAGGTTTCCTTACGAATCCGATTGTTTTTCTTTTTTCTGTGAAAATGACCCGGACACCATATAACTTTTTAAAGAGATGGCTACTTTTTTAAATTTATTTTGAAGAATGTCGAAAGAACAAAAACTATCCAAAAAATAACGCAAAATAATATTGTTTATGTGACTACAAAATAAAACAAAATAAAAACTAGTATGTTGTGGCCATCACGAAACTTTCTTCTATATTTTTCTTTTTTTTTTCTGATCCCTCCCCATGCTTGACGAGGAAGCAATATTCCCAACAAAAACAAAATGACACATGCAAAAACTTGACGACTATTCGCAACTCCAACGAACTATAGGGGGCACTACAGTCACTGTCTAATGGCGGAATTGAAAACTAAAACAAACGCATGTGGTAACGAAGAAAATGGTAAAAGTGTTGTGATTTTTGTTCGTATGTATGATTTTTTCGCTTCATTCGTTTGAAAAGATTTTTCAAAGTCTTTTGGTTATTCTGACCCATATAGAAAGAGATTAGAAACCAAAAAGTATTACGAAAGTAAACAATTAATGCAGAACACACAGTAAGTTGTTCTGAAGCAGCCATTTTCACGATGTTGAATTCGGAATTCATAAATTTTTGGTTCGCTTCGAACGGCATTTTCATTTTGTACCGTTTTTTCTATACATTAGTACATATTAAGTTCAGTTTCGTGACATTTCCGGCATTTGTTGACATTTTTGTCACATAGTGCACATACGTGGCAGACTGTCAAGAGTAACGTTTAACACTAGATAATTTATTTCTATGACTATATGATTGGATATCCAGAGAAATCATGCATTTAATTCATTCGTCATGGAAATGATTTACCCGATATGCGAAATCTTGTCAAGATACATTATTCTTTCACATAATTTTAAAACCATACCCCTATAAACAGATTTTTGGCGAACTTTTATTTTTTATTGTTCAAATTCTTAACGTTCTTTCTGGATTTTTCAATCTGTTCTGCGATAAATATTTTCAAGAAAATTTATTTGCATACTGTCTATTTCAGTAGGATACTGTAGTAACAAAGGTTATTTAAATCATTTATGTAGAATTAGGTTAAGTAAAAGTGTCCAGTCAATGTTGTTAAGTTCGTTTTTTTTTCATCGAATTGAAAAACTGATATTTATTCAAATTCACTCAGAACAAAATAAATAAAATGTGTACTCATAGTTTATATATGGTGGTAGTTTTCTTTTCAGTTGATTGACCATTAATTCTTTTTACTTATCGAATTCTGTAATCTTACTATCATTTTATTCCACTCATGATAAAAATTAAAAATGGTTTAACTAAAAACGCGAAAACTCGCCAAGGCTACTTTGCTTGCACAATACTAAAACTACTATAACCCTAAACAAATTTGGCGAAACCTTTCAGCTGAGAATAAAAGGAATAAAGTAAATTCTTTCTCGGTTAAACATTTTTCATTTTGTTCTACGATAATAAATTCAAGAAAATATTTTGCATACTGTCCATTCCAACTAAATGCTGCTGTAAAATATGATTAGTTTAATTAATTTAAGATTAAAAAAAACTCATATTCTTACAAATTCATACAAAACAATAAAAAATTTTACCTGGTATAACGTTATCCAATTTTGTTAATCCAGAGTTTTCTTTTTTATGCTTCCACCATTTAATACTTTTTTGAAAGAAATAATGAAAACTAACATTATTTTGATAAGCTCGAGAATACTACTAAGGGACGAATTAATTTCTGTAGCTGAAAGCAAACTAAGACACATCGATTGCGTTAATAAATACTCAGAACAAACTGACCGCGTTTACGTCAACAGACACACGTGATGCGCAACGTGGCAATGTTTTAGGTGCAGACGCAGTTTTATAAATCACCGCAAGGTAGCGTATTCGAGCGCTGGAGTTCCGAATCCCAATGTCTGAATTATTGCAAAAGCAAAGCAAAGAGCGAAAATTGAAAGTTATTTTAAAAGCCTTGCTTGAATGAATTACAAATATTTTATTTGTTAACAAACATAAGATGGCAACAGTTAAAAATTTTAAATCATTGAGATAATATTTCCTATCATTTCCATACAATTAAAATCACGAGAAATACGCAGACGACAATCTATTACGATTTATCTTTCTTATTGTTGCATTAATAAAAATATTTTTATTCGCAAAAAAAAAAAAAAAAAAATCAACACCTCTTGGAGCGATCGGCGTCAAAATAGAACCAAAGCCTGTTTACATATGGATTCACATATATTCCAAATTTCAACCAGAACGTAGCATTACTTCTTGAGATAGGGCACTCAAAATGGAAAAAAAGAACGGGTGATTGCGCTACCCCCCCTTTTTAGCTGTTGACACAAAAATAAAATCAGTTCTTATACCCACTAAGGGCTACTTGCCGATAAATTTTTCTTTCATTCCGTTCATTATTTCTTGAGATACAGCAGTCACAATTGACGACAAAAAACGTTCTATAGCTCAACCCCCGTTTGAGTTATTGACACCAAAATTGAATCAGCACCTGTTCCTGTTAATACCAACATATGGACCAAATTTTGTTTGATTCCGCCAGTAACTTCCTGAGGAATAGCAAGCACGCGTAACTCGAAAAACGTCCCATTGCTCCACCCCCTTGGAGGAATTCGCGCCAAAAACTAATGGGCACTAGTTCACATAGGGGCACATATGTGTACTAAATTTCGTTCGATTTCATGCGGTAGTTTTTGTTGTAGAGCGGCCACAAAAAACTGGTCACACACAGACGTGACACACATACATACACACACACACACACATACATACATACACACACACACACACATACATACATACACACACACACACACACAGACAGACAGACATTTTCCAAAAATGGTCGAAATGGACTCAGCACACCTCAAAACGTTCGAATCCGTCAAAATTCGAAATTCGAAAATTTGCACGAATCCAATACTTTCTTCTATATATTAGATATAGAAGAAAGTAATAAAAGCAAAAAAAAAAAAACGCAGACGATAAGTGTCATCTTACACACAATTAAAACAAGCATCATGCGCACTTCCTTGGCATTGCCATTCAGAGAATTAAGTCTCTCTATTGTCTAAAATGTTATCAGGGCTAGAAATTGGCCAAAACAGTCAACTAATGAGTTTTGCTGATTTTAAGGTTTTTGTCAAAAATCCGAAGTGATTACAAACAGTTTTTTTTCCATAAGACTAAATATAAAAAAAAAAAAACTTTTATTCATAAAAACATTTTTTTTTATACCAGCAACTGGCGAGTGCGGTCAATAAATAATTTTTTTGGGCAGCCACTAAATAACTGCAGACGATCGATGTATCTCTATAACTTATAATTAGCAGTTTTCTACAAAAAGCATTTACTATTAGTACGGAAATTGGTCGCTGAGAGGGTATTTCATCCAAGTCGGAAACTAAATGCCTTAGCTGTGACGGACCCAACTAAGAATTATAAAAAAAAAAAAAAAAAAAAAAGGCTATAGAAGGTACGGTTATGGGAGTTTGGACTTGAGCCCAGCAAGGGCTAACAACCAATATCAACTTGGATAGCGCCAAGTTGGCATCAGTTATAGCGAGTTACTTTGGCTCCAAATTTGGTAAAAAATTATTAAATGTCGCCCCGTTCGGCGACTTTCCGACTATATGTCATTACTGGCACATGCTCATCAAGATCACATGTACCGACATCATCTTTCCAGTAGCCAATTAGAAATATCTTTAGCCGGAAGTTCATAGATATGGTCGGATTTGAATAGGTTTTGATTTTTATTACGTGCAAGAAGTGGTCAATTGCTAAGTGACATTGGCCTGAATGTAAATCGCCATATACTAGTAAAATCCCCCTTTTTAACTCTTATTGAAAAAAAACTGAAATTATAGGAAGTAAAAAAGAAAAATATTTATTATTTTTTTAAAAGTCGTAATATACCAATTTACGCTTTGGAAAAGTTTTATTTCCTACAATTCTTTAAGAAAAATTTAGTCAAACTAGTAAAAACTACCACTAAATAGTCAATTACTGGTATTTAGTGGACCTTTACTTTAATATACGCGATTAATAATTGACATACGTATTGTTATATAAATATATATAATTATAATAAGAATAGGTTTCAAAGAACTGCCTTATTGCTGTTACTAGTAATATTTGCTTTATAATAGTTTTTCGGTAAGCCAAAAATTGACAACAATAGTTACATCACTAATATTTTTCTTCTTCTTTTCTTTTATACAAAATGTCCTAGAGTTGACTGATTAGGAGAAAAAATAACGTGATTGATAATTGTGTTTTTTAAAATAGAAATGTCTTTTTTTTTTCTTTATAAAATCATTCATCATGTATCCTTCCTCTATCTTTTCTTAAACGTCTTATTAAGAGCCCCATAAAAGTTTCAGGGGGGGGGGACAAAAGACAAACACTTTTTTTGCATTCTGAGCAATAATGATTGAACGGTATTTTTTTTCAAATCTGAATGAATGAAAGAACAAGAAAAAACTTTTAGGATTTTTTTTTTCAACTTTCCAAGAGCAGGAAGAATGTCATCATGTTTTCCAAGTTCAAAACTGTTCTCAGAAAGTTAAGAAGCTTCTTCACTTTTTTTAAACACAAATTGTATCCTTGAAGCGAAATATTTTCCGTTGATCTTTTTTTAGAAACTAATAAATTCAAGATAAAATAGTACTTTTATTTACTCTGAAATTTTTTTGTTAAAAGTATGTAGAGCTTAAGAATCTATGAAAATAGTTTTTAGCATCTAAATTATGGATGTGTCTCTGTAGTTTAAAAATAGTAACTTTCGTATACCATACATGTTAACTAAAGTCATTTAATATTAAAATATTTAAGAGCAAAATAATTCAGTGCATATAAGGGTCATTATCATAAAAAACTAGAATTCGTGCCGTCTAATATTTATAGCAAAAGTTAGTGCATTAAAAATTAATAAATGAACTATAACCTTTAATGAAACTGAAAGAATGCATGGAAATTACATTTCATTGCACTTCAGAGTTCCCTGCATCTACCCCTAAGCGTGGTTTAATCGGTTGGGTGAAGCCTTAAGACAGCATATTTTTTTTTTATTAATGCATGCAAATTGTAAATTGAATATGAATAGAGTAAATTTATTGATGAAAACTTGGCCAGATAGTGATTAGTCACGTCGGTGGACTGTTCTTTTTCATTGTTTCCCACATTTCTCGGCTAATTAATTAATGAGCATTAAAAAAAAAAAAAAAAAAAAAAAAAACTTTTAAAACCCGAATTCTTAATGTAACCTATCGTATAAATCTTTTCAAAAATATAACTTGCAAATTTTATTTTATTCATGTGAAAGGATAATTTTCGGTGGAAAAAAAAAAAAGTGCACTCTGTTATAAATCATGACAGCCTACAACAGCTTGGATAAAGGTGAAAATTCTAATAAACGAGCTGATGTGTGCATCACATGACTTCCTTTTACACCAATTTAATGTTATTTCCCAGTTATTGCAATTTTAATGTGATTCAATAGTTAATAACTCTCTAAATATCACCAACAATGGCCAAATTAGAACCAGATTTAATGAAAAAAAAAAAAAACCCCACCAAGTTGGTGACAAAACTTGGCGACCAAAAGACTGGCGGTATATATCGCCAAGTGTTCGCCAAATTATAACATCGCTTGAGCTTGCATCGAAATTAACAATGATTTCCCCCAAAAAAGGTGCAAAAGTCCCCTTGAAAAACACCCGAATGCAACCAAAAGAGGAGGTGTACATCTAGACCCCACTAGGACTCTACGTACCAAATTTCCACTTTCTAGAACGTACCGTTCTTGAGTTATGCGACATATATACGCACATACATACAGACGTCACGGGAAAATTCGTTGTAATTAACTCGGGAATCGTCAAAATGGATATTTCGGGCGTCTATACGTTCCTAGTTATATATGTACGTATGGTCGAGTCGAAAAAAAAAAAACAATATTTATTCGGGGGTGAGCAAAATGAAAATTAAGGTCGATTTTTGAGTGAAATTTTTTTCGCGAATACAATACTTCCTTTTTTGTAAAAGGAAGTAAAAATATATATGAGCTCAAACGTGCTAATATTATCTAGGGGAAGCTGCTGTACCCACGGACGGTTGTACCTACGGACGTTGATCGGGAAATTCCGGGTATGGTCGAGAGATATCCTAATTGGGGTTCAACGAGTGTGTCACAGTCCTCTTCAGTACTGCAGGAAGTTTCAACGCCATCCAACGAACATTTAAGATTCTATCACATTTTCTCGGTTTTAGTAGAATCTAAGTAAAAAGAAAAGCCATGTGCAATTTCTTTTTTTTTTCGTCCGTCGTACATTGTGGTATTCATTTTTCCCTAACATGATTCTCTATATTTTGAAGGTTTTGCTTCTGATTTTTAATGTTATGAAACTGTGGTCGTGTCGATGTGACTGACTTTCAAAACCAAAATGGCATACCTTTGTACCCAAGGACAAATAACCATATGTTCCCACGAATGGCAATTTTTAGTCTCCTTGGGCCACTCGTGAGTCTTCTTACAATGTGAAGTACCTCAAAATAGTGCCTTGTCATCAACGTCCGAAATTTGCTTTCAACAATGATGATGAATTTGAAGTAGGACTTGAAGATATAGTGTTGAAGTAACCCCCACCTGTTGTAGGATCTACAGACAGTCAATCCCACCTGTTTTCATTTGAAGTCGACTGTTCTAGAGTTTTGTTGGTTTAATCTAAACTGAGTTTTTTTTAATGGGTTAATTTTGGTTAAATGTTTCAATTTGCATATAAGTTGCATACCTACCAACTCTACTGGTTTTTCTGGGAGATTCCTGGATTTTGATCATTTCTCTTGATTGTGTATAAGATGTAAAGAACATTTGGTTGTACTTAGAAGGATAATAAAAAATTCTTTTATTTCCTAACTAAGAACGAAAAATCCGTCGTAAACATTTACTGTATTTTTTAATGATCTACTGGATTTTTCCCCAGTAGATGTTGGCAGGTATGAAATTGAGGTTATTATGTACAGTGCTGGTAAAAAAAATTGCCTCACCCTCGCATTTTCACAAGAATGGGATTATCTGAGAAGTTTTGGTCAACCGATTAACGATGAATGTATGTGGAATTCAACAAAACTTATGAAATAAACATTTAACAGCAGGAATCCGATAATTGTTTACGCAGATCGGGTTGTTTCCGGGCCAAGGCAAACTGTTGACCCCATGCTCATTTTTCCATTTCTGAACCTGCGTGTGAGTTTAGAGAGAAAACAAATTAACCCCATGTCAATTTAAGTCTAATAGCAGGATAAATGTTTTTAAATTGTTACTTACAAGTTTTGTCCTTTGGCACGAAGCAGACTCATCCTGGAAAATGACATTTGTAACTGAAATCAAATGATCCCGGATAGTAGGAAGCAATTTCTAATCCAAAATGCCAATATACACCTGAGCGTTTACTGTTCCTTGCACAAAGTGAAGCCGTCCAACTCCTTGATTAGAAATACATCCCCAAATCATCTGGGATACGGGATGCTCGACTGTGTGTTGAATGCAGTCGGGATGATATTCCTCTCCTTTGAGACGCGGATGATGCAATTTTTTTTACCACCACTGTAGGTACATAGAGAGCCGTAATATCATGAATCTAGTTATATTTTTTATTTAAAACATATTAATTATTCATAACCTCATTAATTCTCTTACAAGTAATAACTTTTTTAAAAAGTTCACTAATGGTAAAAATTAAGGAAAATTTATTTAAAAAAAAAGGGAAAAAATCTTCGATTCATTTTCAAAGTTTAATTTCTCTTGGATATTTTATTTAGTGTTATTTCCAATGGATGTTTGAAATATTTCATTATAAAATGGCTTATGAAAATGTATTGAGTGTAATTGAGTTCCTCAGACCTATTTATGTAATATTTTTTTGTATGTTCATGGGTACAAAGGCACCTGTCCGCGGGCTGAACGGAGTGTTGAACCCACGGACAAAAAAAAAGAAGATGGTTTGTAAGATTTTTTTTTTTTTGAAGTTTAGGGCTTTGAGATTTTCACCTGACAAAAATTGCCGAATTAGATTTCTAGTTGTAGATTCTGCCAGAATTTTTTTTCCGATCGATTATCCGTTCCCAGAGACCAGCAAAAATTGAAAAGTAAATTTTGTCCGTAGGTACAGCAGTTTCCCCTACTTAATATAACTCAGAAATTCTGACTTAAATTTATTGTTTTATTTTTGTTCTAATCATATCCATTTTGTGGTGTCTTTTGAGTCCTTAGATTTCTGTCAGCCAAATAAGAGTATGCCTAACGTTTAGGGAAATAGAATACCTGACTCATTTTCAAAAAAAATCACCAAACCGGTAAAAACAAAGCGCTTATTTGCTCACCAGACGCGGCCAAAATCCATGCTGCTGAAATTAAAAGTGCAATGTTTAAACCCAGCACTCGATTAAGTAAGAATAAGAATTACATTAAAAATTTAAAAATTAAAAAAAAAAATCCACACAATAATAAACCATGCCTTCAAATATACCTCATTTAGGTGTATCTGGTCTGTGTAACTGTTGGATCTGTTTTAGCATTGATGCATTTATTATTTCATTAGTTATATTTATGTACTTTCCTTGTGAACAAGAACTTGCTGCATTATTGAAACACCTTTACTATATCTAATTTTAAAAAGTGGCAATTGCAATTGCAGCAAGACATTCGCAAATCCAAGTGTAAGGTGGGGGTAAGTGAGCATAAAATCAAGTTTTTTTTAAAAAGAAAAATCCTAAAACACCGGACTATTAAATAGTTTTAATGAGATAGATTAAGTATGAAGCATAACCATTTAACTTTATTTGATTGTTTTCTCTTCATTGTCGCATTTAAAAGATCATGACTTGATAGCCCCACTTTCTCCATGGTGGGGTAAAGTGGGCATAGTTCAGAAATTTGGGTATATTTAACCCAAAATATGTGTATATTGTTTTTGAAAAAAACAAATACAGTGAAATAAATGTACCTATTATATTTAAACAAATTATGTCACCAGTGAAATCTTTTTTTTTTTGTCATTCTTTCCATTCTAAATTATATTAAGAGAGTGAAATTGTAAAAGAAACTGGAACGTTAGAGGTAAAAGTTCTTTTTAAAGTTATAAAAAGGAGAAAAAGTTTTTTTTTATTACAAAATATAGTGTTAAACAACTTTGACAAAAGTTAACTCTGAAACGGGAAGAATCGAAGCCTAATCGTTAACCCAATTTACTCCACATCAGAAAACACCTCATAGTAAATAGAGTATTCCAGTTTTATCTTACCCTTATATACATCTATTCTTCAAATGGCACACTTTCAATATGTATTGAATTTTGAGCTTGTGCCTGCTTATAATGATTTTAGAATGAAGTTTATCAACACCAAAAAATTACGTTCCATATGGAACAAACATAAACAAATATATTTTTTAATCATTTCGTTTGTCGCCAGGTTTTATAGAAAAAACGGAAATACTCCATATGATCTCATTATATGCCTTTAAAAGAAATTAGTTAAATATCCCAATCAAAAAAGATAAATACCTATTTCACAATATGAACCCACTTTACTCCATAGACCCACTTTCCCCCATCTTACCCTACCATTTGCGAGTAACTACTTAAAAATTTGGGAGAAAACAAACATTAAATAACTTCAGCAAGTGGAATTTTAATTAAGAATGTATTAAAAATTATTGACTCAAAACGAAAGTTATGTCATAAACTAAAAAAATAATAATATAAATAATGTCTGTATACGTCTGTGGACAGAAATAGACAGAAATAAAAGTACCCATTTATTCATCCTGCAACAACACATATGCTACATACGAGACAATCCGCTTATCACACCCAGAGACTGCAGCTTCTTCCTTGTAAGAGCTCATCGGTCTGGAATAGCGAATAACCGAGCTGGAGGCAGATATCTCGTTTAAGCTGAAAGCGCTAACAAACGAGTATATAAAGTAAACTGGTGAGATAAATTTACTAGTTCTAACTTTATATTGTAAAATTTCATAATTTAGAAAGGAGCCACTTTACTTGGAGCTACTATTACAAGTTCGTAATTTGTGTTTTATTTAGATACTTTTAAGCTTTTGGCCATTTTTCTGCCATGTGCAGAGACCAACACATTACGTCTTTCGTGCTGATCGGGTTCATATAACAAGGTCAGTTTATTAAATGAATCAATATATAGATGGTTGTCAGAAATAATGATTTATTTACCAAAAGTGAATTTCAGTGTTCTAGATATAGAAAGTTATGTTTTTACCATGTTTGTGGACACAGTATCTCCACAAACTCATTACTGTGTCCACAGATGTGATGACAAAGAACAAATGACTTAAACATTGAAATATGGTCAGGATTTAAGAAGCCTAATCACTTAGCAACATTTAATAATAACCATTTAAAATACTAACGTTGCCTATATATATTTTTTAAAAAATTACAATCCGTACATTCAAAATTCAAAGATCTTAGCTACTCGTAGTTTTACAATGAAAAGTCATTTTGGATTTTCTCTCCAGATTGCTAAAAGCGAAATACTTGCAACTGCAGTTTAAGAAATAAAATTGACACGGTGTTATATGTAGTATCTTAAAAATTTACATAGAGGAAAGGAATAATCAACTGGAACACGTTTTCAGATATTTACACAATTATGAAGAATTTTCCTAAGAAAACGGAAATGAAAGCGATAAAGAGAAACTAACAAATCAAGTTTAGTTAAGTTCATCAAAAATTTCAAAACAAAGGGTGTATAAAACACAAATACAAGAATATCCTGTTCAAGAGAAAATTGTAGAAGACCTCGTTAATATTCGAAAAGAATGGTTACTCGAAGAGAAATTACAACTGGGTGTATAAAGAAATAACAATAAAAAAAAGAGTGCAGCACGCAATAGAAAAGAAACATCCACATTATTTACAGTACCAGCGACCAGCAGGAATTCAGAAAGATAACTTTCAACTGCAGAAAATCGATACACTAAAAGGTGTTCCAACTTAGTGACAATTCAATATATGCATTTTGTTCCTTATTTTCATTGATTTCTTATTACAAAATTTGTTCCTTCGTTTTATACTCGTTCTCATTAAATTTCTTAAATGATGAAAATTTTGCACAAAATTATGAAATATGGCAAAGAAGCATTTTTTTTTTGGTCATTTATTGAGAAATTCCAAATACCGGTATTAATACCGGTATTCTGTATCACGTTTTAAAAATACCGAATACCGGTATTGCATATTTCGTCCGGTATTGCAATTCCTACGTGTAGCAAAGTGGACTAATGGATGAGTGGATAACCAATCCTTAAAAAAAAGTTCAAATCATAAAAAACATTTACAAAAACAGAACAAACATGAATACAATGAACGAATCTAAAACTGTAATTCTAGTTGTAATTTCAAGAAAAAAAGTTTTTGTTTTGTTTTTAAAATTGGTACAAAGGTACCACAGTAAGCATTTAATAAATCATCTTCTTTGTTGACTGTAATTTCAAAATGGCTAAATAACCACCGAACTTATACTATTTAATCTCAAAAATATTACCAGACTGTTTATTTTATTTTCGAAATGGCTGTATCTGTGTAGACAATATGTACCATGGAATATATGCTATAGATGCTATTAGTTGGAAATAATGTTTCCGATTGCATAATATCGAGTCTCTTACAAATGTTTCATATACTTAAAAGCACTCTCTCTCTCTTTTTTTAACGTATGCATCATACATGTATATCCTAAAGAAGTTTATCATGAAAGCAATCTGCATATTTTGATTTCTATACAAAATATTCGTCTTCTCTCCTTCTAACATTTTGTAAAATTAAAGTACAAAGTATGCAGACAAGTTCGACAATACGTCAAGGAAAGCCTCTCCATAAAAATAGCTATGAAACATTGTCAAAAATTTAAATATGGTTAGAAACAAACTGGAAAATTACAACATAACTGAAAAAAATAAAATTCTAAAGCTGATAACTCATGTATTCTCTTCAATCTGGGTAAATGCTCAATCGTATTACTTTACTATATCATGTTCACAGACAAGTATTCTTTAAAAATACTTCCTTTTTAAACACCTTCCTGCTTTTTTTCTTCCGGAAGTTTCTTTTGATAACGTCAAGACGTGCAATCAAAACTAGGTATAATAGCGTCTAAAGATTTCATCACGAAACTGAAGTGAAAATACTGAAGTCTTTGACTTTTTTCGTCGATTGTTTTTGAGAAAGATTTCTGACGCAGCTTTAAAGGAGAATAAAAATGTCTGTCGGCTAAAATCTTTTTAAAACCGTAACAGGTTTTGTCTCAAGTGCGTGAAAGTGGTTAGAATTTTGTTTAAAGCACCGGTTCCTTTTTCAATACGTAGTGATTTTTAAAGAAATTGATTTTATAGAAAAAGTTAAATAAGAGGTCAGTTATGGAAAAACGTGCTTTGTAAGGATGGAATATTTAATGCATTATAAGGCTTTCAGAAAGCTGCATTTTTCACCTAATGGATTTCAAAATAAAAAGGACATAAGTCATCAACGAAAATTGCATGGAGGTACGAGAAATATCTTCTTTAGCATTAAGAAAAAGAAAACAAGAGAAACAAAGGTTCCATTATTTTCTAAACTCTGACTTGTTCAATAGTGATTTATAATAATAGTTGTTACAGCAAATATTTTTTTCTTCCGGTTCTTGTTTATTAAGATGTACGGATAGTGCGGATTAAATTTATAGCTTTAAATATATATATATATATATATATATATATATATATATATATATATATATATATATATATATATATATATATATATATATATATATATATATATATATATATTATGTCTACAGAGATAACAATTTTAAGTAGATGATCTTAATCAGATGCCACACGTATTTGAAACAGAAGACGGAGTACCAGTTCTCTGTTAAGAAATGACCTGTAAAACAAAACTTATATTTTTGAATGTCTTTTGGACAATTCTGTGTAAGTTTGTTCAGTGGATTTGATTCTGGAGACTTTTAAAGATTTCATCATTAAACATTGTATAATGAATTATTAGAAATATTTATTTCACTTAAATAATTTATTCATAACTTCTCTAATATGTATGTATTCATTTCATATGAACATTATTTGTATTTTTATTTTTAATTATTTAACAATAGCAAATGTTACAATAACGATATTATAATATAATTTCACAATATTAAAATTTAATAATCAATATTAAATCAATTATTAGGTCAGTATTTTGTAGGAAACCATTACTTTTTATTTTCCAAAGCCATTTATCTAAATAAATCAAAAATCATTTGAAAATGATTTTTGTTTATAGTTTGCACTAAAAAATAAAATAAAATATAGGTAATACTCACATGAAATGAATACATACAAGTTAGAGAAGTTATAAATAAATGATTTAGGGGAAATAAATAAATCTAATAAATCATTATGCAATGTTAAATGATGAATTCTTTAAAAAATTAAAAAGTGTCCACAATTTAGTTTACTAATGTATACAGCTTTCATCGTAATAAATGGTAATTCTGCGTATTTAAGGATTTGTTTAGCTTATTACCCATATTACTCGAACTGTCTGAGTTTCTGATTCCCCGGATACCGTTTGATTCCAGTTAGTCTAGATAAACCAGATTGTACTGTTTACCGAGACTGTACTATTATAAAAAACGTAGATATGAATCTTTGTACATTTATTTAGCGATCAGTAGAATTTACAAAACTCGAGAGCACTGAATATTATTTCAGAGAAAAAAAATCTTGACTAATGATTTTAATCTAGGAAAGGTATCTTAATATGAGATAATGTCTTGATAATATCAAAAAGCGTTGAAGAAGCCAAATCTAATTGTTATTTGAAAAAAAAAATCTATAGCCAAAAAAATTCTTTAAAAAAATGTAATCGATAAGTGTCCATTATTTTTTTGCAGAAATGATTTTCATCCGCATTTGAATTTCACACAATTGGGGCAAAATATTATCTACTTCAACTCTACAATCTTTGTGAATTCAACGAAAAGATTGAGCATATTGTACTTAATTCTCTCTCCATGTCGTATGAAAACGACCTACAGATCATAAACATTCTGTATCTTTATCTTTATAGTCCTCATCGAAATAATCACCCCCGAAATGTTTTCAATCTGGTTCACTAGAAGAAATGCCTCTTCGTTTTCATCTCATTCTATGCACTCGATTTAAAAATTTACCAATGATGCTTATTATAAACAGCTTTTAAATTAATAACATATATAAAGTGATTAACAATTGCTTTACATTTTTATGAGTTATAGAAAATGAAATTTCTCTAAAATTTGGATGGAAAAAAGGAGATGATATTTAACTGGGAACATATTTAAATTAAATTCATTTTTCAAGTCTGTTATTTTTGATGTGTTTTGGGCAGACGATTAAAAAAATCCCATTAAACAAAAGTGACAAAAAAAAAAAAAAACTTTACTTGAGAAAAGCCCTTCTAAACCGCCATGTAAAACACCTTGAACAACAATTTATCTAGAAGCTCCAAAAAAATTCTATCTTGCAGAGAAACATTAGATACTTCGATTGGTATTAAAATTTTAAATATACGAGTATATTTTACACTACCTACGTTTTCAATGAGTGTTAATTGCCTTTTTAATTATCA
Organism: Uloborus diversus; assembly: GCF_026930045.1. Taxonomy (NCBI): domain Eukaryota; kingdom Metazoa; phylum Arthropoda; class Arachnida; order Araneae; family Uloboridae; genus Uloborus; species Uloborus diversus. The sequence goes on along the minus strand of NC_072731.1, from coordinate 178,683,016 downwards.
ATATCCTCTTTAATAACAGTCCTATAAAAATATCTTTAGCTATTTCTTTTCCCTGAAAATTCATTTTGATTTTTCGGCATTGATAATTTACGTATGATCAATAAATCAGTTCATTGCAGAAACTGACTTATTGATGCAATGTTAAATTTACAGACAATTATAATACATTTTCTTAAAGTAAAAACTGATTTTCTAATTGACGGAACGCACATACACTCACACACACACACAAAAAAAAAAAAAAAAAAGAAAAAGAAAAAAAAAAGAAAAACAACTAAGAATACATTCGGGTTCTGCAACTTTTAAAAAAAAGGTAAAAAAGTTAAGAGTTTTTTCGTTGATGGCAATGCTAAATATTTTTGAACTTTTTAAAAAATATTTTTAATACTAATAATAATTTTATTTCATGGAACGTAATGATTTTTTACAATTCATCAAAGAATTGAACGAAAACAAAATGTCTAATCGAAAGCTGCTTTCCGGGACAGAGGTACATGTTAGGCATGAACTAAGAACTAAAAAATTTATATTCAACCCATATGTTTGTAACTAAAAGCAGTAGAGAACCTTTGAATGAAAAGTATGGGTGGAGACTTAGTCTAATTTCAAATTTTTATATTTGTACGTTTGTTGAAATAATTAATTAAAAGGTATTTTTCTACGAGACATTAAAACTTTCATGCTTTTAATTATTTTTTGCTCTCGTAGTTTTTTTTCTTTCCTGTATTTTCTAGTTTTTCATTAGTACTTTAACTAAATGTAAATTAATGTCTCTGACTGGGATTATTTACGTTATGCATGGATTAGAATAATAAACTTTTCAAAAATTAAGCATTTAATAATTTAGATATTACTGAAATATAATATTACTTTATTCCTTCTCGTAAAGGGCTAATGTTGATAGGAATTTTTAATTAGATATCACATTTATTTTCAATGATACATATTCAAAACTAAAAATTTTTTGAAAGCCTCGCGAGGGATCTTCTGTGTGCACGGTGCGTAAAACACGGATGTGTGAACTTCGAACTGATTTTATTTTTGGAAAAAGTTGGTTAAAAAGCATCTCTAATGCTAGCTTTTAGAAAAAGCTATCAAACACAAATCTTTCATCGCGCTTTTATGGATTTTACAAATTATTTCACGAAGTTAGGTTACTGTGTTAATATCAAAAAAATAAATAAATAAAAATAAATGAATAAATAAATAAATAAAAATAAATGAATAAATAAATAAATAAAAATAATAAGATAAATAAGTAAATTTTAGAACAGTTTGAATGCATTTATTTGTCAAGCCATGTTTCCTTTTCAAAAATTAGAAACATTTCCCAGGTATTTTCTCACAAAAATTTTCTTTTAATTAAAAAATTTTAAACTACAAAGATTATTTTTTTGTCTTCATTTTGGCGCAGTTTGAAAGCCTTTTTTTGTTTTTACAATGCTTTCAATAGTCACTTCTAAAAACGCATGTTCTGTGATCAATTATGCTAAAATCCAAAAAAAAAAACCTTTCATAAATTTTGCATAACGTGATGATTTTTTACTTGAAAATAATTCCTCAGAATCAAATGTCAGAACAAAAGATGTCAAACTCCACAAATGTGAACAAAAAAAAAAAAAAGAGTTTTTGACATCTTGAACTCAAATTATGCTTTTCGTAATCACGAGTGTGTGGGTGTGTATGTGCAGGTGTGTGTAGGCGTGCTTGTGTTTGTAGACATATGTGTGTATGTCTACAAACACAAGCACGCCTGTGTTTGTAGACAGGCGTGCTTGTGTGTGTGTGAATGTAAGATATGGAAGCCACCGCGCCCAGCAGCTCGCTGAAGGAGCAGTATCAGGAGGGACCGGTCGACGGTGCTGCTGCAGAGGGAAGCGGGAGCAAAATGAAATCAAAGGATTGTCGGACGCCTAAAACAGTCAAGTGAGAACAATAAGCAGTTCGAGATTGCTCAAAAAAAAAAAAAAAAAAAAAGAGTTTCATTGGACACGTATGTCTTAACAAAAATTACGAAGATTTCAAGCGTATCCAGAATGAAGATAAATTTATATCTTCTTAAGCAACACTCAACTGAACAACTTTGAAAAACCACCAATTACTACACAATTTTTACAAGAAAAACAAACTGTTTTTTTAATAGTTAAGAAAAACATGTAGTTTAATAAATGACACTTTGAAATCTAAGTGATAGTCCGTGAAATTCATAAAAAAAAATTAACAGCTATATAAAAACTGATAAAAACTTCTGCCTAATTTGTTTAAACTATCATTGTTAAATAAAACAGCATAAAGTTTGCTTATCTAAAGTGTAAACTCTTATGTTGATAAATTAGCTATACTTAGAAAGTTTTCCTTCTTGTAACATGACATTAATTAATGTACAATTACATGACATTAATTAATGTAAATATTTACGCTTCTAACATCAAGAAAGTTTTACTTCATAAATTACAACTTATGTAAAATTATTTTGACATTGCAGCTGTCTTTTTGTGTTATGCAAACGCAGAAAAATGTTAAATATTATGCATGTAGCTTAATTTAACTCATTAAAAAATAATTGTGATAAATGATCTACGCGTTGCATTTTCTTGATAATAAAAGTGATCTCATAAATTAATCACCGGGGTTTAATAAAGAACAAGTAGCTTTGTTATATCTAACTTTTTTAAGCAAGTTCAAAATCCTAAGATTCGTAATGCATAAAAATAAGAAATGTCTTACCTACTTTGTAATAGTTGTTTAGTACGTTTTTTTTTAATTTTAAAGAAAATGTAATGCAACTTTTCATGCAAAACAAAGTTTTAAGGAAATTCTTCATACGAAAGTTGCAGTTTTTTTGGCCAGGGGTGGGGAGATGAAAGTTCAGTTTTAGTATTTTTTTCTTGAAATTCCTAACGTTGAATTTTAAAATTGTGCGCGTGTGTGTGTACACTTATGTATTACGTGAAATTTTGGAACTGGAGAATGTTGGCTGTTATCGGTGATTCGGTGGAAATGTTCGGGATGTCACAGATATATTAGCTGCGAAGATGTTGATATTCATCTGCTAATGTCGACATTTACTATATTTTTGAATTCTACAGTAACACACACACAACTGGGTGTCCTGAAATAGACTGATGGTTTCCAAAAATTCATACCCGGAAAACGATTAAGGTTATGCAAACAATTTTTGCAGAAACCTCTAACAGCAGAGAAGATTTTTTTTTTTTTAATTTTAGTTCAAAAATTTACAATAGACGTCTTAGCAGACAGTGAGCCCGTAAATAAAAAGGAAATAGTTGCAAATCTCATTAGCTTTTTCGAAAAGTTTAATAAATAAATATGTTTAAAAGTTTCAAAATATCCGCCGTGTGCTGCAATCACATGTCGTAACCGGAGGACGAAATTAATATTCTATTGTAAAGTAGATTTTCCAATAGAATGGCTGCACATTCTTCATTGATTATTTTTTTCAAGTTTCTCAAGGTCTGGAAATTTTTCCGATAGTCTTGGAAAACATTGCAACTAAAATCAGAATTTTTTAAGAGGAGAAATGTATGACCTATCTCGAGAAGAAACTTTTTAAAAACTTAATAATGTTTTCCCGTCGTAAATTATTACAAACACTAGTCAGCCGACCTGTAACCACAGCCGGCGGTGGACATTTTGAGTAGATTTTTACTGTTTCAAAACCGATGAGATAGAATGGTCTAGTATACGGTTTACTGACGGAAGTCAACGCATCTATTAGTTTTCTAATTAGCAGTTTTACCCCCTAAAATCTTTGAAAACAATAAATGTAGTTTTCAACTATGCGTCCTAGCTATACAATGCAGTTTCAATTTAACATGCAATACCTTTATTTTAGCAACCATTAGGTCTAGTTGCATACTTCCAACTGCGAAAATTGTGAAAACTAGATGCAGTGTTGAGATGTTGAAAAATTAATTCTTTAAAGTGAAAAAAACCTTTCTCAAAAAATGCGAAATTTAACTTTTAATGCGGGCCTTAGGTCCTCCAAATAATAATTAGAGAAATAATTTATTTTAAACGTATTACTAACACAAAATGAAAAAATTGACATTTGTGCTACAAAATGCTATTCAAAAATTTATGCAAATTTTATGCCATGATACGCAAATACACACTGTAAAAACTTGTGCAATTTGAAAAAAGAACAAAAAAAAAAAAAAAAAAAATCTTCTCTATGCACAGATGTAGTTTTAAAACCTTGCTAACCGCTGTATTTCCCATCAAAAGGTGTTATTGATGGCGAGTGTTAAGTGGTTTAAGGCACAAATCCCTGCGTTTCATATCTTGGTAAATATTGGTCGTACTTATGTCAAACTTTTTGTGTTTGAATTATTTTTCAAAGGAGTTTATTTCTCTAAATATATGTTAGAGGACTAGTGTTCGTATAAAAAGTTAAATTTTGTATTTTCTGATTCATTTTCTTTTTTGCTTCAAGCTTTCAGTACCTTAACCATCTGATTTCGAACATTTTTGCAATTGAAAGTATGCATCTCGACTAACGAATACGAAAGTAGGGGTCTTACAGGTTACAAGGGAATACTCTACATATATTCCTACCCAAACCCAGTAAAACTATATGTTTTCAGGGATATATCTTGTAAGACATCTTTTACATAGGTTTTAAAATGATAAGGTGGAATGAACTACTTATATTTTTCTTTAATCTGAGTTTTTGATCAATTTAGTCCTAATACTAATTAAATGATCTGATGTCTCAAGGTTTTCGAAAAATATGTTGGAGAAATTTTAGGAAAATAGGGGTTTGAAAAGTTTATGAAAACATTTTGTGAATAGCATGGAAAAAAATAATAAAATGCGGATGCGATATTTTTTCTACTTTTTTATTTTTGAAATGGCTGTTTCTGAAAATGAACTAATGTAACTAGAATATATTTTTTCTTTTGAAAGTCAACTAATATTTCTTAGAACATTATTTGCCAGTTAAGTACTTACTATCTTTTATGAATAAGATATTGCAGTTTCAGAAACAAGAAAGAATTACGCTCTACGTTTTCAGAGCATGAGCGATGTTCTAATTTTTTAATTACATGCTAATAACGAGAAAATGTAAGCGTTATAAGTTAAAGGTCTAAAAAATCCTAGAAAAGGATATAAAAAAGGGAGACCATGTTCTTAACTCGGCAAAAAAGATACTTTATTAAAATATGAAACGAGAAAAAAGAAAAAAAATGTCTGAATTAAAAGAAAACAGCAGTTGATGCAGATTTATTTTTAAGTTTCCGAATTCAAATGTAGCTTTTCACAATTTTTTCTCTGAAGTATATTTATAGCGATGCTGTAAAAAAGAGCTACATGGTTAAAAATAAAATATTGTGCGTATAATATTACCCCATAGAAATGAAAATTTATCACGACTTGAATAAATTGAGATAAATCTTTTTTATTATGCTTTTAGGAAACAAATATAAGGAACATCTTTGCGGTTTTTTAAAGATTTTTTTTAAAAAAAATTCAGCTTATTTTCTTTTACTTCATGCAAGATTTAGTTATGAAACAAAAAGCACTTCATCACAAAAATGAAAATAAATGTTTGCGATCTTCATATATTTTTTCCGTGTGCAAAGTAGCTACACTTATAGCTACTGCATTATTAGTAGGTTTTTTTTTTTTTTAACATTGCTGTTTTCTGTCACTAATAAAATAGGAACTACTTATGTTTCAGTAATATTTTATCATTTTTTTTGTGCTAATTAACAAAAGTTAAGAGAAATATTATTTACATTTTCAGCTTCATGAATATATTTAGATCGGTAAAAAGTGGGCATGTAAAAATATTCTTTTACATGCCAACTTTTTAGTATGAGTTTCTTAAATTACAAATTAATATTACATATGTGAATCATTTGTAACAATGTTATTTTCCTTATACTTTCCTTCGCATTTGCCGTAAAAAAGAAAAACCTATTATTACTCCAGATATTAACTTCATTTTGCTATTTTGTGCGATTTTTTCAATCCTGGCCCTATAAAAATCAGTCGGTTTTGAAGCAAAACATCTGAAAATATAATTTGGGGCAGAAACGAAAAATTCAAGCTTTTGTCAGATAGCAAACACAGTAAAAGGAAATCAGGTTGTACAATGTCGGGTGACGCAACCCACCGCAATTCATTATACTTTCCAGTGATCATCTTGAGCAGTCTTTCATAATAATGTTTCACATTCACGCCTTTTCTGTTGACAATCGCTGGTCATTACACTTTCTCGACATTGCATTATTTCCCATACATTACACCATATGATTTCCCTTTTTTCTGATTGCTACGTGACAAAAAATTAAAAATCTGTCGAGTAGAGGTGCTTTGACAAAATGGAAAAGAGGGCTTTACAATTGAAATATTTACATTGCTTAAACAATGAAAAATGTGTTAGTATTTTAAACAGTCTGTTAACAAAAATGTCGGTCAAAAATTTATTCCAGTCATGTTAATTTTAATTTCCTTACTTACATAAAAGCCTTAAGGGTCAAACTATATATATATATATATATATATATATATATATATATATATATATATATATATATATATATATATATATATATATATATATATATATATATATATATATATATATATATATACACACACACACAGTGGCTCCCAAAAGCGTTCGTACACTTTGAAATGTTTTAGTAAACCCAAAATAACTAGAAACTGAATTCGAATATGAAGTCCAATATTTTTTCACATCATTCCTATGTCATTCTAAATACAACCCATTGTAACGTTGGCTTTTCTCGGATGACTTTTCATCCAGAAGCTCACACCTCTTTGCATTGAAAAAGGTGTTCCTTGTAACACCGAAACACGTGTCTGCAATTTTTTTGCAATTTTTGTGCTTAATGGCGTTGGATTACTGATTTTTTGAACAACCCATTGGTTTTTTTTCAAAATATTGACGGATCTTCTTTTTGAAATGAGTCAGAAAACGAAGAGACAGAGAACACGCGACAAAAGTCCTCGTACACTCAAATATTTTCGAATAAATTCATAATTAAAATTATCCTATGCCGTTTTATTAAAATTTTTGAATTGTGTTGACCTTTATAAGTCATTTGGCTTTAATTTTTTGTTTATTTATTCCTTAATATTTTGCTTATTACTGTAAAATGGCTGGTATTCGTAAAAAACCGCAAACACCATTCAAAATTTGAGTTTTTTTCCCCACAGAAGTGGTAAATTGGTTTGAAATGTCTCTAAATTAGTTAATTTATTTGTTTTTATAGTAAAGCGCTTGATAAAATGCTTTAAAGAAAGGAATCGAATCGAAAACAAGGTAAGAAAAGGTCAACCGGTAAAGTTGACAAAACGTGATCGGAGATGTAAAGTTAAAAAATTTATGAAAAATACACATTTGAGTGCTATAAAAGTTTCTGCAAAGTTAAGTGAAACATTTTAATTTTCACCTAAAATTGTTCGCCAAGTTCTCTGATTAGCTGGATTAAATGGGACCTCTTCCCGTAGAAATTTTCTTGGTCATGCGAAAAACAGAAAGCTTACGCTTTTCGTCGCAAAATCAATGATAAATATGCTAAAAATGTTTTAGAATCACGTCTTACTTAGAGATAAAAATTAATTTAACATTTTTGGTTAAATTGTTGTATAACTGTAAGTAGAAGAAAAAAATAGGAACTTAATCTTAAGAACTTATTTAAATCAGTTATTAAGGACAGTGGAGCTGTTCTAGCTTGAGGGTGCATATCAGCATCAGGACTTAGTAGTTTGTAATTTTTTAATAAAATAATGAATCATGCTGTTCCTTTAAATATTTTAAAAACAAATTTTTAACTGTTAGCCAAAAATTTGGTTATTGGAAACAACTTTGTTTTTCTATCAAGATAACGATAGAAGCACACGGTTTCCAACGTTTGCGTCTAGTGCCTTGAAAATTCTCCTAAAGTTTAGAAAATACTTCCTCAATCTCCAGATTTTAACTTAATGCAAGGTATTTAGAGATATCTGGATGCTAGATTACGAAAATAAGGCTTTAAAATGAAAATAGAGCTAGAAACAGTAAGACTAGAAGTGTGATTGAACACTTACTCAGAAATTACACGCAAAAGAAAGAAAAAAAAATGAAATCTATTCCCAGACGTTTAAAAGGTGTTGTTGATACTACATGATATTCTACTAAATAATAACTTAATAAAAAGTTAGATTATTCAATAATATATACACATTTTGCAAAGTGTACGAAGACTTTTGTGAGATAAAATTTCCGGCACTTTTGGTTTTTGATTTTTAAAAAATTAGTTTTTAATAGTTTTTAAAAAGTTTTCATGTAGTTTTGTTAAAAATTGATCATAGATCTTATAATTAAATACCTATTCCGAAATATTAATTCTAACCAATGAATTGGGGCCTATTTCGTTGAAAGTCGTAGGTGTACGAAGACGTTTGGGAGCCACTGTATATATGGTAAAATTCAGAGTTTTCTGTTGTTTTTCTCTTTTCTTTATTAGTTTAGTTTTTGAGTTAATTGCACAATGTTGTTTTATTACTAAGCTAAAGTAAGAAATTGAAAGAAGATAGCAAATAACTGAAATGAAAAAGTGACGCTAGTGAACTGTTTTATGTAATATCGATTTTTATCAGAGCAACAATACAAGAAAAAAATACTTAGAAAACAATGTACCACACCAAATATCTGCTAAAAAATCGATGAACATTCTCCCCATTTCGTTCTTATATCAGATTTTCAACTTTTGATTTTGACAAACATTCTTATGATTCTGAAACTCAAAGAAGGCATCTTTCGTCAAAAATAATTCTACCCAGAATATTTGGCTATGCAGACGATATTCTGTAGGGAAAATATGATGAAATTCGGAAATGATGCCGTAGTACTCAAAAATATAGTTCGCAATCGAATACGGTTGAGAAGATATTTTTTTTTTTCAAATTTAATACGAGAAGAATGAAATTATTTTCCACTGCAAAAATTTTCTGTTTCAAATAATTTTGTCAAAATGGAAAATGTGTGAATGTTGTGCTCCTAACTAGGAAGCTTCACAAACTACCTGCCAGCTTCGCTCGTCAACTCCCTTTCGCCGCCTTCGGCGGGTGACAAGCGATTATTTTAAGGTTTTCTTTTATCAATTCATATTTCCGGCTCCATAAGGTTCCGACGGATGAGACAAGTGGAATAGCTTTCGCTGGATGTTTTATATCCAGCGGTGTCACAATTGACTGAGTAAACATTGACGGGCCGGAGGGGAGAGGGATACAGACACAAAAACAGACTGACGCAGACGTGCACAGATTTCAATTGTGTTAAGATTTACAAAATATGTACTAACAAAGAAATGTTTTGTTCTAATAAATGATAAATTAGAAACACTTATGACTGATTAGAGTATGCTTTTTTTTCTTCCATTCTCTTTTGAACAAAATTTTTTCCCTTATTTGACTTAAAACTATGATTGCCATTAAATAGCCACTCTGATCAAAATATATATTTTCTTTTAGTACATTTTTGACAGTGTAACACATTTTTAAAGTAAAATATCCTCCACTCAGCTAATATAGTTATATATTTCTTTCCTTTTTTTTTAGTTCTAAACTAATTAGATTTTGAAATTAATTTTTTTAAATTCAGGTTTACTTTTTCGTACGTTTTTTTCTTAAATGAAGGTGACTAAATCGACTGTATTTTCGAGAATAACCCAAGCAGAAATTGGTATTTATTTCTTATCAAACAATAAACTATTCACTGGCGTGGTGGACTCAAAAAGTGGCGACCAGAGAAATAAAAATATATCTTTTAAAAAATGTATAGCAACAGCACTGAACTATATTTTGTTTCTATTATAAACATCTGTAGCTATTAATCACAATAAATTTCAAGCATGTACTTACTTGTTTGAAATTAGAATTTTTTTTTTAATTTAAATAGTGAAGAAAATCAAAGAAAAAAAATTTATCGTCACCAAAGAGCATTTTTTTTTTACTTCTTCATTAAGTTAGAGGCGGTTACTGAAGATCCAAAAATCTTCGAAAGTCAAGCCTCGATTAGAATGCTACTGCCTTCAAAAATAAATAAATAAACGTATATTTCGCGTAAGTTTTATTTAAGTAACCAAAAAAAAAAAAAAAAAAAAAAAAAAAAAAAAAAAAAAAAAAAAAAAAATCACATCCCCAACAAGTGCCACATCGCTAATATTACATCATTTCTACCAGCCTGTTTCTTTTCTGCCCTAAGTTATTGGAGATTGCGGTCAACTTAAAGTTAAATGCACTGCGGGAATATGATTGAAGAGCCCACATCATTGCAATAGCGACATTTTTTTTTCCAATTAGAATATGTTTCAACCGAAATAAGCATAAATCTTTGACAGTAGTTGGTTATCTACTTGGAAAGCTACTTTAGATTGATAAGTTTGAAATCGATTTCATTACATAAAAGTGAAAAAGGTTTTTTTTTTACTGAACCTTTACAATTTCCGTTCAAGTGCATTTGATACTGAAGTGAAAGATAATAGAAATGGCGTTTTGCTTTTTATGCATGAAAGGTAGGAGTAAGCAAATTTAATAAATTCAATCGTAGTGGGTCATTTGGAAGTGAAATTAAAATCCATTATTTTTGTCCTTCGGAAGTTTATCGATAATTTTATTGAGTGAAAGAAGTAAAATATTCTTTTTACATGTATTCAAAATTCAATTTTCCTATCTATACGTATAAATGGTAAGTACATATCTGAATGACTATGATCACATTGAATATATTATAATTCATTTTTAGTCTACTTTCTCAGTAAAAGTCGGAGAGAGAGAGAGTAGAAAAAAGCATGGAATAAGGCTTAATGCATCTAAAAATAGCGCGAAAAGAAAGTTAAAAAAAAAAAAAAAATAACAATAAATAAATAAATAAAATAAAATAAATAAATAAATAAAAAACTGGAAAGTAGGGTGATTCGAACAAAATCGAAGTTCAAAAGATCTCGGCAAGGACACTTCATCACTATATTTCATTTTTTGATTTGAACAACTTTTCGCTAATTTTGAACAGTTCAAGAACACTTAACATCAGCGCCTATGGGGAAACTGAATGTCAACATAGATTCGGAACTTAAAGGCGGATTTACTTCAAACATTTTTCTTTTTTTTTTGGAAATAGCTCTTGACAACCAACTTCCGACTCCGATTTCTAGAATTTTGGGGAACTTGACTCCGACTTCTGTGCCCGAAAATTAGTCGGACTTCGACTCCCCGACTTCATGCCTAACTTCGTAGCTTTGACTAAAATTCATACACGGAGGAAAAATGACTGACTCCGTCTCTTGGAAATTCGACTCCGAGTCCTTTATCCCAAAGTAAGTCCGGCTCTGACTCCACAAACATTGGTAGAGTTGCGGACTTTAAGGGAAAATGACCGATTCCATGTTTTTGAATTAAAAACTTCGGCTCCCGAATCTGACGATTTTTTTTTTTTTTTTGATAATGAAAATTATTTCGTTAAGTTGACATTTTATTGTTGTTTATTTGATTTTGAAAGTACATTTATCCCTTTTTTTATTTTTTTCAGCATCAGGGGAAAAACAAACGATTTTTTTGGTATGATGTATTTATTTTAATGGGAGCTTATTCATTTCAATTTTTTTTGAAAGCGGTTACAGATTTCCTTTAATGGAAAAAAATGCATTACCTGCTTTGTTTAAGGTGTGGTTCTACTTTGTTTATTTATCTTTTACGCATCTAATTCTTTAGATGAGCAAGGCATATTTTATTTCTAGATGTCAGCTTAAAATATTGGAAAATTATATTTGAAATAATTTGCAATTTTAGCTAATTTTGAGAATATTAATCAGGTTGTAAAAAGTCGATATTGGTATACGAGAAAGTAGGTACGTTTAGTACTGGACGGAACTTCTTGTTTGTTAAGAATTTTTGAATGGGTTCTTTAACAGTATTAAGTGATTTGAGTCGAGCTTTTCGAATTTGTACGAGGAATTTACACACTACCACTCAAACATACAAACACAAATTTTATGTGTTTTATACTGGGTGTTTCTGAACACTTGTGCAAAACTTCAAGGGGGTGATAGTACTTAGCAGGACAAACAAGTTCAAGTCCAAAATTAGGGTCAAAAACGTCTTTCGAAGGAGATAGGCGGCATTGAAGTTCTGAGTCCAAAGTTTCAAACGGGGTTGGTTCCAAAATTTTAAAAGTATTTTTTTTCCGCAAGAGCATGCTTTAAAACATAGGATCTGACCATTTTTTAAATAATTTGTTCAAGTTTAATATTAAAAAAAAAAACTTTAACCCGCGCGCTTTCATTGCTTATGCTTCTGCCGATGAAATCACAAGTGATGAAATGCCATTCACTGTTGCCATTCACAGAGCAAAATATTTAATTCGTATCTTTACTCACGTGTATTGGCAACGATATGGTTGATAGCAAGCGTCATCAAGCGTAGAGTGCAATTTTAATTTGCTTCTTGATTATTATAACGTGGAAACGTGGTAGAAAGATACACCAAAGTGCATCATTTATGACGTCATCAAGACCACGCCTTGTTTGAAAAATCGGACATTTAAAAAAAATAATTAAAAAATAACTGTTGGGAAAATAAATGTATTTTCTGGGTCCATGTCATTTTTTTTTTTTTTTTTTTTTTGCTTATTCTATCAATTTCAGTGACGAAAAGTACTACTTTTGACTGAAGGAAACAACCCCATTATACGCAGAGTAAATTGAGTTAGAAGAAATTGTATTCCAAAAAACAACATTTTACTTTTTATCGTTGCCAAAAAAAAAAAAAAAAATCAGAATCAGCGTTGAAAATAGAATATTTATGTCTTCCAACATGACATATTCTCTTTTGTTATTCAGTGCCTGTGCAATGTGCATTATTAGATCTGTGGCAAGACACTTAGTCTATCCAACTTGATGGTTGCGATGATACATAAAGTTGAAAATTCCTCTAAGACAGCAAATTGCGCCAACCTGGCTGGTGTAGATCGTGAAGTTCAAAGGACCCTGAAGGGAATATAAAAATGCTCATAATAAATGTTTTATACAGTTCTGTGATAGACATATGTGCATTTACTGTCCCAAAATATGCATTTACAGGCCCCCAAACCTATAAATCTGCCACTGGTTTTTTTCACTTATCACAGAAGTAGTTTTCACAGTTTTTAAAAGGCCCTAAAGGGGGGGGGGACAGCTTTTTTATGTCTAACCAGGGGCTAAGCAACACCAGGCCACTTTCCCCAAAGGTATTGATTTAGGGTGAAACGTTGGAAGATTTTGACCGCAACTTATTGAAGGTGCTCGAGTCAAATTAGTGCACATGGTGAATCTTCGACCGTTGTCAGTGGAACCCGTGACCATTTAGCCACGAACTCGGTGCTTCACTGAGCTCGGCAGCATACTATTTGACTATGTACCGAACGCAACAGTACAATAGACCTGCAGTCTTAGTGCTCGCGCTCGTTTCAAGCGCCCTCCTTTTCACTTCATACTTCACTTCATGTACCGAAAGCAACCTTTTTAAAAAAAACTATGAGGCAGTATAAATAAAAAGTATTACCTTCAATTTGAAATAAGACCATATTTACGAAAACATAATTTTCCATGAAATTGAGTTTTATTACTGTCCCTACTACAAATTAAATCATTATGAAGAAGGAAAATTCGTTGTAAAAATTGATAATAGCTATAAATTTTTGCTTTCTGTCGGAATTTCGAGTATGCACAGCAGGAGAAGAATCCAAGAACAAAATTTTTTTTCGGGTATGCATATAGGCTGGAAAGCTTGTTTTGCATTGATAAGTTGTTACGAGAGGAAAAAGTTGTGAGATACACAACTTTGTTACCCAATAATGGTATTCATTTTCAACACCAAATCGAAATTTATTAAATGATACTGGGATCAGAATATTAGTTTCCATCAGACGAACTCTGAAGCACAATTATAATTCGTACTCGGGCATGGACAGTATCATAGGTGTCTCAACATGAAGGGTGAATGAACAGTAAGGGTTTTTAATATCACGAAATATGTAGTTGCACTGCGTTATCTCCATAGAGTTTGTTTCTGGCAGAAATTCCCTTTAAGAGAGCAGAATATTCTGGGAGGGGGGGGGGGAACAGAAAAATTCAGCTTTCTCTTTAACGATGTTATTTTATCTCTCATAACAAATGTGGCTACTATGTGAGTGAAAATAGTCACCTGGTTCACTTCCCCAAAAAATATCGGCAAAATATTTATCAGCCGTCGTTCGTCATGTGAAACATAGAAAACAGCTGAAAACATTCATGCCTTTTTACTCCAGTAGAAAAACATTCGTTTTGTATGGAAATTCATACAACCTTTTCAAAAACTTTTGTTTCGGATAGCCAGCATATTTCATATGGAAAAGTAGTGATTTTTGCTGCCTATGTCTTCATAAATCTTACTAAATAGCTTTAAGTGGAGAAAATGATATTTGACAAAATATAATATTTCTGAAGCTTCTCAAGAACTTTCCTCAAGTCAGATGGTATTTACTTTATTATGACATGGCGATGCAAAACACTGTAACGACTACTACTTCAATCTGGAGCGGCTCTTTAAATCCTTAATATTATTTCATTTTTCTTGAAACTAGAGAAAAATAAACTTATGCAAAGGCTAATTCATTACAAAAGCAACTGAAAGCTGATTGGTTTCACCAAGTCACAGTCTCAGTAAAAGTTTTTATATAATTTCTCCAATTTTACCTTTCACTTAAAAGAGAAATTAAAAATCTTGAGCCGCTTAACGTACTGCGAGTCATCCTGTGTTTCATCCTAGTTTCTGTCACCTCTTTGCCGAATATTGCAGATTAGTCATCTAATTCATCCAATATAATATTCAAAGTACCACCCATATTTATAATATCACCTTCATGGTGACAAAGACAACCGCAAGCATTTTCTACAGGTTTGAGAGCATAAATAATGACAGGTTTTTTATTGCTTTCTTCTTCGGAGAAAAATATTGTGCACTTTTATTAAATTAAAAGTTTTGAGTGTTTTCCTTAAGCTTACTGAAGCATCCCAACATTGTATTCTGACTTCTCCAGCGGGTTTTGCAATCTGTACCGCACTTTCTCAATTTTGTCTAAAGCGCGAATTTCTGGGTTTTAAATTTTAGCGACGGTTTTCGAGAACGTTTATGATTTTTATGCATTTTCTCAATTGCTGAACGGATGAAACTGAAACCTTCAATACAAATTCATTTTCATCGTTCATTATATAAGATACAAAGTATTTCTTGCTCTTCTTGCAGAAATACGAAAAAGGTGATTCGAACTTCAAATCACTTTTGCGAAAATATTCGTTTTATGAGCGGTAAAAGTTGGAAAAGGTTTGCATAGAAAATATTTGCGGGATTGGAAATCTTGAGGGATTGTGCTCTCAATTTCGCCGGACTAATCCTGCAAAATATCATGCGGAATCCAACAGGATTCGGGATCTGGATCGGAAACACTATTTGTAACCAAGCCACATGACCTCGTAAAGTGCTTTTTCTTTTTTTGTGAAAATCACGCAAGTTTAGAATAAATGAAGGATACCTATATATTGTTTATGATAGTTTTTTTCTCCTCACGTTTTTCTCCGACTTTATTGTGTACAATTTTCAACTTGAAAACATTTTAACATTTTTTCTGTTATTCAAAAAAACGTTTTGGAAAAGATAATTTTTTGAAGAAAATTATAAACTTTTCGCCTCGTGCGGGAAATCTAAATACATTTTGATTCGGATAAATTTTTTTATGTAAGATGTGGGTCGGAAGGGGCAACTTTTTATCAACTTGACAAATTGATTTTCGAAAAAAAGTTTTTTTCCTTACCCTCTAACGGCTAACTGGCGGCGGAACCCTTCTTATACTTCGGCGGAACCCAAGGCTCCGCGGAACACACTTTGGGAAGCGCTGGTCTAGCTCTTAGTCTTAGCTTTTAGGCATAGCTTATTAGGCTTAATACTTAGGCCTAACCCTTAGGGTTAGCTTTTTAAGCCTAGCTTTTAAGGCTTAACACTTAAACCTCACACTTTGGCTTAGCTTTTGGGCCTAACACTTAGGTCTAAGTCTTAGGCATAGCTTATAAGCCTTATTTTTAGGCTTAATTTTTATTTTTAGCTGTTAGGCTTGACTTTTAGACCTAGCTCTTAAGCTCAGCTTTTAGGCCTAGCCTTTTAGGCTCAACACTTAGGCCTTAGACTTAGGCCTAACAATTAGGTCGAACTCTTAGGCTTAGCTTTTAGGCCTTACAATTAAACCTAACACTTAGGCCTAACTCTTAGGCTTAATTTTTAGTCTTAGGTTTAAACTTTACTTTTAGGCTTTACTAAGGCTTACTTAGGCTTTAGTTCGGCTGAAACCTAAGTGTTACACCTAAAAGTTAAATCAGAAAAGTTGAGCCTAAAATGTTAAGCCTAAAAGTTAAGATAAAAAGTTTAGCCTAAAAGCTAAGCCTAAGATATAGGCCTAAGTGTTAAGCCTAAAAAGCAAGGAATAAAAAACTAGGCCTAAAAGCTAAGCCGAAAAGCTGCGCTTAAAAGTTAAGACTAAAAACGAAGCCTAAGTGTTAAGCCTAAAAATTAAGCCTAAAAGCTAGGCCTAAGAGCTAGGGTATAATTGTTAAGCAAAACAGCTTTGGTACCCAAAAATGGCGGTGAAGAGGGGGGAAAGGGTCACGACCCAGATTTTGCTGTTTTTATTTTTCAATCTAATTTTCAAACGTACTTTTGGTCCCATCTTTCTACTTTTTCAGGAAGGGGGAGTGGGTTTTGCCATGCAACCTTGTGGGGGGGGGCGCCATTTTTGAGGGAAAGTATTCTGAGCTAAAGTGCCGGAATATAAAGACGCGCAAAAATGAGATTAGCCATTGGCCAGCTCAAAAATCATTCGACAGTTTATTCTTATAATTATGGATCATCGACATCTCTGCTACTTAGGAACTTCTGATCAATAAAGTATCTGTTGCAATCAGAGCATGATTGATTAGTATTCAGAAACTTCAGCGCGAGTCGACTTTATCATTGACTCTTGGTAGCCAAGTGCTTCGACTAATTAAAATGACAAAGGATTTTAATCATTGAAATTTTGATCTCGTCCGTTGCTAATTTAGATGTCCTGGTGCATCCTTTAAATTAATTATCTAATTTTATTTGCATTGTACTCTAGTTTTAAACTGCTGGTCCATCGCTCTACAACATCTTAAAACTCTAACTTTCGCAGGAAGTGCGAAAAAAGGTTATGTGTTCAATCATTTTAAATGGACTCAAGATATTGCTCGATAGACCAAAACCATTCAAATAATAATAAAAATCATCATAATACTAAAAGAACGGACATTTATGTTAAAAAATCACGTATTTGAAATGCATTCATTAGAGAAAAAAGAATACCTAATATCCTTTAAAATTAAAATATTAATATCGATGCCTTATGTTTATTTTATGCATCAGATTTTCTTCGTGCTGCTTTGATATTACAGAAATTTAGTTAACAACATTTATTTTTTACCCATTGTCTAGCTTTCATTTATTCCATCAGTAAAAATACGAAGCTGTAATTGCGCTATGATTTGAACTAGAACAGGGGCAGAGTAGGCAAAGTCATTTTGTGGCAGTCACGGCAGATATTAAATTAGGGTTACTTCTTTAGGTAGTACTTTACACTTCAATTGGAAAACACAAAACCTTGAAAAAAAATACTGTTGTAAATAGATCATTATATTTCTTTAAAGTGAATACTTACGTCAGGCATGCAAAAGGTCAGTGGTGCTAAGAAGGCTGAACTCGATCCGGTAACTTAACCGTTTTACTGATAAGACAGTCATTTTAAGGGAATAAAGAATAAAAAAAGTGGTAGAAAAGTAACGCTATCCACTGAAATTTAAGGTTAATCCACTGGAGTTGGGGTTAAAATCTCAAATATCAAAATATCACTTAACAAGCAATTGCTTCGTTCAAATGTAGAAGAATAGAAGTAATTTTCACCCGTCATACCTTGACGGGTGACTTTCTAGTTTGTTAAATAATTTCTGTTGAGTTTGGTTTTTCAGCTGTGTTATAGTTATTTAGGCATGCTAGTTTCAAAACTGTAGTTAGTTTTCTTCTACCACGTCAAGTTTTTCCTCTACACCTTATCAGAGAGTCACGACTCTCTGCGGAATTGAGCATGGATCATAGGAAGCACTATTGGACTGCCAACATAATGACGAATGTTTAGCGATAACTCAAAATGGAGCTGGAAGAATGTTCTTCTTCACAAAAGGAATTTATTTGGTTCAGTCCCGATAGTTCAATCCCATTTAGTGTTTTTGAGTGAAGACTATAAAGACATAAAGATAATCATTGATTTTTTTGCAATATCAAATGCACCAATAGATCATTTGCGTTGACCTTAAAATGGTCTGCTTTCTTTTTCGGCAGGAATGTAGATAAGCCAAGTATCCTTGCTTTTTCTGTTTGTGGGATAGCAGAGCTCGTGAGAAACATTGGGAGCAGTCGAACTGGCCGCCAAGTTCCCACCTGAAACCTGGTGATCCAAACATTCTACACCAGCCACTTATCGACAGAAAGAACATTATACTTCCACCTCTGCATATAAAATTGTGTCTCATGAAGCAATTCGTTAAAGCTTTTCCAATTAAGGAGACTGTTTCAAGTATCTCATTTCAGCATTTTCTAGCCAGTCATTTGAAAAGATGAAGACCTGTGTTTTCCATGGTACACAGATTCGGCAACTTGTTAAAGATGAAACTTTCATCGGAACAGTGTCGAAAATTCAAAAGAATGCTTAGTTAACATTCAGAAACACTGTTAAGGACTTTCTTGAGAAATGCACGAGCCCAGAATTACGCCGAAATTATGTAACAACTCTTAGAGAGCTTCAAAATGCTTGGTTGCCACTTGAGCATCAAATTACATTTTTTACATAACCATCTTGCAAACTTGCCGAAAAATTTTGGTGCTTTCAGTGGTGATGCAAACAGGTTGAGCGATTCCACCAAGATTTGAAGGTCAGAGAGACACGATATCAAGGTAGACGGGATGCACATATGATGGCTGACTGTCGCTGGAGCATCAAGCAAGAATGTCCACAGATTAAAAACTCCAGGAAAAGCTATAAGCGAAATTTGCCTTAATATGTGCAAAATTGGAACATTGAGGCACATTTTTACTTCAAAAATTATTTTTTATTCGTAAACTTGTTGTAGAAATTTGGTGATAATATTTTTATTCCTAATTGAATTTCAAATAGAATTTTACTTCCAAAACTCAAAATAATAATGTAAGAAATGAAAACCAGAAGAGAACTCTGAAAGATACACAGAAGAATTTAAAAAAAAATAAAGGAAAAAAAAAACATAAAAATATGATAGAAAAAAAAAACATTTTACTGTGTCATTTTATTTTATTTTTTTTTTCCGAAGGGAGTCCGCAGAGGTCTGAAGTTTGGGAACCTCTGTAATACAGACTTTGTATGAATAAATTTGTTCATTGTAAACAGTGATTTGGCAAGATTTTACACTATTTTCCACAAAAATATGCACAATTTGTATAAATTTCGAGGGTATCCTTTAGATTGAAAAGTTGACGCGATAGACAAAAACCGAGATTATTTTTGGATCTAGAGGTTTAAATAGTTAAGACAACTAAAAGTTAACTGAAAATAAGGCACAGGTTTAAGACAACGAAACTGCTGTTCCCCGGTATTATCAGCAACACCTGTTATTTCCGTTACAGAATCTAAGAGCGAATTTGAGTGCATGTAGTTCTTCTTATCTTTAAAATGGTACAAAATTTGAAAGGATTAGAGGGTTTCTTCTTTGCATTAGAAAAACTCTTTAAAAAAAAAATCATTTTCGAGTGAGGTCTAGTTAATTTTTCCCTTGAATCATTTGATTTTGTGACCTATTTTGGTCTAATCCGATAAATGGTGGGGATTTATAACGAAATTTAAATGCACAATATGGTTCAAATGCCTATGCTATTAAATTTAAAACTTATAAATTAAAAACGAAATAATGGACAATAATCTCAGACTTTGTTTTAGCTGTATTTTAAAAAAATTATTACGTAAAACGTACCACCGAATTTGCACTAAGGGCATTGCGTAAGGTAATTAATTTGAAGGAAAAAAAAATTGGGAAATTTAACAAAGCCGTCAATTGACCTCGTTTTCTAAACTTTTTTTTTCTTTGCTTTTTTTTTTCGTTTGCGAACACACCGAATGATTTAGCTTTGTAAATATTCTGCTTCTCTGTGTTGTTTAGTCTTTCTATTTTCAACATATAATGCGACCTTTTTATTCTTAATTTTATTCCTTAATTGAAAAGTCTTTTGTTCTTCAAAGTGGCAAACTATTATGATAACAAAGCAGCAAACAAGAGAGGGAAAGGAATTAAGAACTTTTTTGAGTTGAGTTATCCTTATCAGAATAGAATTAACTTCTTAAAATAATCTGGTTTAATTGATAAGAAAACGTAATAATAATAATAAAAACTATTTAGTTTTTGTTGGGTAAAATGTTTTTTTTTTTTTTTTTTTTTGGTGGGGGGAGAGACGATTTTTTTTGTTTGAAATAAATCTTTAGCTTCTGCTTAAGAGTTTTATTTCTTTGCTTTTTTAAAGAGTAAGAACGAAAGTATATGATGAAAAGTAAACTTCAGTTTTTCAAGGCAAAATGTTTCAGGGAAAAATATTTTGATAAGTTTTTCCTCTTAATAAAAGTTTGTTCATATTAATGAATGTTATGGTAGGTTTTTTCTGTTTAAAATTTTGCGTATGAGCAATATTTGCTTTTTAACCCAATATTTTTACGTTGGGAGTATAATTTCTTTCATACTTTTATTTTTTCTTTGTTTTTCTCCACTTTGGAAAAAATTGAAATTATCTTTAGACTGTTTCAGAAAGCTCATAATTTCTCAGCTAATGTTAAACTTAAAACCAAAACAAAAGCAACATGAGAATATCAAAACTAAAATTTTCTTCTTACAATGTTTAAAAATATAATATTTTTATTTACATGTGTTGCAAATAAGTGCGTACGGATAAATGTGATTTAGTTTAAAAAATTACGTCAGAACCCATCCGATGGAATTAGCCGAAATCTGTCGGCGAAACGGCAACTCTAGAAACTTGCCAATTCTCATTAGTTTGCTCAAATTATTCACTTTTTAAATTACTAAAACTGAACAATAGCTTTAATAATAATAAAAAAAACACTCATTAAAAATAGAAAAATAGTATTTATGGAGCAGAATTTGTTCTGCAGTTTGTTACAAAATCCAAAGTAGGAATCTGCATTCTACAAGTTCACAGGAAGCTACCGTGCGCCTGTAGCCCGTATACTGCACGTAGCATAACGCCTTCCTTGGAAAGGCGACCTGTTCATACTAAACTGTTCACTGGAACCTGCTCATACTGGAACTAAAGGTTTCCAGTAGAGAGCGTGTAGCAGTTGGTTTACTTGCCTATTTACCGAATGAGGGTTTTTTTTTTTTTTTTTTGAGAACATTTTGCGCAATTGCCTAAAGCGCCCCAAAATAAAATATTTCGTAACACTACATTCAATTACTTTTTCATTTATTATGGAAGTTTTCTTAAAAATAAAAGAGGGAATTTCTTTACCACCAGGAAGCTTCCGGCCCCTTGGTGGAAGTTGCTGTCCCTCAGCAACTTCCTAGAACTTTAAGCAGTTACATTCGAATCGCTTTGCGTTTTGAACTTTCCGCTTTCGTTTATTATGTACTAACTAACTCATTCATCATAGTTTAGAAGTAACGGTTTCATTGGCATGCTCATAATAGCAATATATTCTGGGGACTAAATTATTTCGGCCTTGTCGATCTTGCCGGAATATAAAGATAATTACTCGAAATGTGACGATGGTGCTAAAATCTCTAGCATCAAAATATTCCCACTGCAATTTTAATTTCAAATGCTTTCGTAGAATAAATGCAAAAATGCTGTGAAAGAAATTTGTTAGGCACTGATACTCCAGTATCATATCGATTAAAGTCAAACTATAGCATTTGATATATTTCAACCATTGCTTGAAATTTTAAATGTAGATGATGAAATTCAGGCCGACGTTTTTACATCAGAGTTTTTCACCGATTTTATTGACTGCTGTGCGTGACACTATCTTTAGGTCCTTTTGTAATGTAGTAAGATAGCATTTAGAATTTAAAACGAAATATTGTGAAGTATGTTTAAATAAGAAAAAAGTATTTTGTCTTCCTTTGCATAACGTTAAAGGAAATAAGCTATAAAAGTGTTCTTTCAGACCATATAAATTCATTTTCTGTGCACAAATTGCTAAAACTTTCACCTCTTTAATTTCAAAGGGCCTGCAAAGCTAGGAATTAGTGCTGACCTTAACCCAAATGAAAAATATAGCTTAAAACAAAATGTGTTTCAAGCTAAGCGGGGTGTATTAAATGAGGTATAACTAGACTCTAGGTACACGACGATAGAGAAACGTTTCATGAGGGAAGGGGGGAGGCGACATCTGAAATCTTTTGAAATTAAATTCTAAAAAGCGCAATTTTAGGTCCTTGCATACGTGTTGTGTGTTCATAGATATAAGTTTCAGCCTCATGGGAAAAGCGGGGCAGTATGACCTCCCTAACTTCCTTGACTGCGCCACTGGTGCACGGATGTCCCGAAAGCTTCTACTGTATATTATGCCATATCAGCACGGCATACAGCGATTGATAGGGTTATTGACGTTTAACTCCGGTATCAATTATCTTGTCTTCTTCATTAAAATTCAAAATTTCCTTTAAAATCTACCTGATCAAAAGTCAGTTGCAGGTAAAACACTGCAGCATTCCATTTAGCCCTCCATTTAAGAGGTTCAAGCCTCATTTCAGATCATGAGAAGAAAACAAGTCATATTAATGTTTCTTCGAAATTATTCACTATTCCCCTAAAAACATATCTTTTGACATGAATCTGCTTATGTATGGAACCCAGTACTACCAATCAGATAATACTGTATATCAATTTCTAACAGTTGCTTTATTACATTAAACGTGTCGATTTCAAATCCTTAACAGCTGTCTAAAAAAACACGCTTTGAAAGCACCAGAAAAACGCAGATCGCAGTTTCTTTTCAATATTTCAAAAATACCGACTTATATCATATCTCATTTAATCATCTTATCAAAGTTTATTTTAACTCATTGAAAAAGTCATTGAACGCAATATTAAACAACCTAAATCAGGCAATATTTTCTCTTTGATTTAATACTATCTTCATGGGATTTGCGTATATCTTTCTCGGAAACTTTCAGTGAGCTGGACGTATAAAAAAAATGTGTTTGCTTTGATGATGATTATTATTATTCTGCTTTTTTAATCCATTTATGTAAATATGAGAATCTGATTTAAAATATAAGAGATATCTAGTAACTCCCAAAAATGTCTTGTACCCAAGGCTATTTCCGGATTTTCTTAGTGAAAGTTTTATTTGTCAGAATTCATCAATTTAATCATTAGCACTAATTCCAAGGGTATTGCAATTAGTTTAACAATTTCTACACATTATTATCTTGCTTTCGAACATGTCAGTAACCGTGTTTTTGCATATTGAAAACGAGTGACCCTAGGTGACATCTGCTTCAAATCTTCTTGAAAGTGGAACGCTTTAAACTGTGTGTAAGGGGGGGGGGGATTGTTTGATTGAATAAAATATCCCTATATATTCTAAACTTGTTTGAATGTAATTAAATGTGTTCATTTAGTCATACCCACTGGATTGTAAAGTAATAAGACGCAGCTTTTCATGCATCATATGATGTTTTTATCCTTTCTTTTGAAAAAAAAAAGGATCTGGTGGGATAAAATGGTCATAAAATCGTAGGTTTTCAACTTAGGTGGATAGTAAATACAATCAATTCTTTAAACACTTCAACTTTTTTTTGTTATTATTTTGCATTGTATTATTAAAGAGCACGGTACATTGAATTTTAGGGTAAAAAAATCTATTTAAGTAGTTTGATAGCACTTACTTTTCTCTACGCATTTTGGACCACTTTACCCCATGGGATGGGGAAAAGTGCTCATAGCATGGGGTAAAGTGCTCAAAGTTTAAAATAGATGCAAAACCATTATAAATAACCCTAATACTTGTAACTATAACACAACCGAAATATACAAGTATATGCACGGGTATATGCGTGTATACACGCATATATGCGTGCCGTGTAAATATGAGTAAACACGATCCTATATGAGTAGATACATGTATACATCAGATTCATGCATGCACGTGCCTACTCAAGTATCTGCGTGTATACACGAGTAAATAAGCATGTATACGTGATTACCTACAACAGTGTATACGTGTCTACACGAGTATATATTACGTGTCACGTGTATATACGTGTCTCGTGCATATGCGAGTATATACGCGTATAAAAGATAATCATATGTGTGTATGCACTTGTATTTCGAATATATACGTGCATACCTGAGTATATACGTGTATAGTAGACGAATATACGCATATATAAGTGTACATACTTACATATACGGGCATACACGGGTTAATTCGTGGATACATCCAGTGCATGTTTGTACGTGTCTACTCACGTATATATATATATATATATATATATGTATGAAAGCACGAGTATATACGCATGTATACGTGTAAACACGATTTTATACCTGTATAGACGTATAGACGTACATTTGCTTATATACACCAGTACATTTATGTATGCACGAGTATGTACGCTCATATACATGCATACCTACAGAGTGAATTCAAGTTCTTGGGCAAAAATCTAAGGGGTGTGAGAGGGCAGGATAATAAGCAAAGAATCATAAGAAACTTATGGTCGCCGACGCGTTACATGCACACAAGGCCAGAAACTAATGGATGCAAAATAGGTCACAAAATTGTTGCACAAAGACCATTTTACCCAGCATTTTAGTTTAAGCAATATTTAGAGCAGTTGTTAAAAGTTACAGTCTGTAGTAGCTCTAATACACGTATCGCACAAAGGCGCAGCGACTGATGAAAGTTTTTCAAAAGTCTCGTTATTGCAACAGAGAGTGCTTTATGATAATATCTATTACAGCTGCAGGCCTCAAATTTCATCAATCCATCTACAAATTTCTTAAAACCTAAAATGTTGAATAAAATTGTCTTTGTGTAATAAATCTGTGACCTGTTTTGCATCTATCAGTTTCTGGCTTTGCTTGCATGTAGTGCGTCAGCATTGTGTTTGTGACCATATCTTCCTTATGATTCTTGCATCCTATCCTTCCCTTTAACACCTTTTAACAGTTTGCCAAAGAGTTTAAACTCACTTTGTATACGTATATATCACATGCTTGCATGTCAGTGTCTACTCGAGCACGTACGCGTATATACATGTTTACCTGAGTATATAACTGCCTGAGTGTTCATATAAATACGAGTATAAGCGAGTGTATACGTGTATAGTATAATGCATGTCTGAATAGATAAAAAATAATTGTAGATAGTTATATATGTATTTATTGGTGCATTTACTTAAATACGTATATCTACGTGCCTACACAAATATATGCGTATACATACGCATATACTCGTACATTTAACCCCGTTTACAGTAAAAACAATACATATTAAGTGAAATTAATATTTAATTTATGCATGCCTTATACGTAAAGATTAAGTGACTTTAGGAGAACAATATTCGTTTTAAGCCTAATATTATGACCACTTTACCCCCATCTTACTTAATTTGCTCTAAAAAAAATATCTAAAATAGATTCAGCTAACTGCTAATGAGTAAGAGTTCTTGAGAAATGTAGGAAACTTTCTGTGCAGTCAATCTGTTCAGAATTCTAACAAACGAAATTTCCCAAAAAAGTTAAAAGAGGTGTTTAGATTTTTAAAAGTTTCAAGTTCACACAAAATATTTTTTAAAACCGAATAACATTTTGCCGCTTGTAAAATTTTGCATTAAAAATGTAGTTTCTAACCACCCTGCTTTAAAATAAATTTTCCGCATTCATTCGAACATTTATTTCCAAGCTATAGCCATTTATTTGACGTATGACCACTTTGCCCCATTGACCACTTTCCTTTCCCCAGACCCCCACCAGATAAAGAAGTATTCGATTCACTTTTACTTCAGAATCCATGCAGAACAAACTAAATAAGATTAAAAATACAAGTTAGATAATGACTGGATATATACGACGTGATTCCTGATCCAATGGCATCAAACTAGCTGAATAGAGAAAGTTAGTTTCTATAACGAAGAATAATTACCTTGTAAGTATATACAGTCGTAGTTTTTTTTAATGATAATCATTAAAAATTCATTTATTCTATCAGAGTTTTCAACTAATTCTATAAGATTGTGAGGTCAATCGATTTTTATTGGGTAGTGAAATCTCTGCTAGTTTCTTCGTTACCCGTTTTTTGGATGTTGGGGTTTTTCAAGACAAACTCCAGAGAATAGACAGGAAGATTGTTTTTTGCTCAATAATTAATTTCTCTTTCATTTACGCTTTTATTACTAGTTAAAGTACTGTTTTGATAATCTTTCATTGCGAGCCAAAGTATTTCATTCTTTTGAAAATCTGGGAATAATTACATATATTCTAAAAATTAATTTTTGTTAGATTAAGTTCTGAAGTTTTGCATAACCAGTGCATATGCCAAGTCCTGATAGTGGATTAAGACTTAATTTTGTTGCGAGGCCATAAGTTTGAACCCTTTCAACGTTTTGCGCAAATCAGAAAATACAAATCTTGTAGATCCCCAAAAATTTCCTGGTTGATACCCGTAGTTGACAAAGGTCAGCACTCAAAGAAGTTTTTACTAACTTAAGATGAAACAATTTACAATTTTTCCTTTTTTTTGATGAGGTATAAAAATAAATGATCATTAAAGTGTGCTTGCTATTAATATACATTAATTTTAAAAACCTTGATCACGAATTTTCTATCTCTCTTACCAAAACAAGCTGGTTTTATGTGATCGAAAATCGTTCAAGCGAAAGGATTTTTGAAGAGAGAATGAAAATTTGTTGTCCGTAGTCTCCAGTTCTGACTAAAAATTTACGAAAGAAAATACCAGTTTTCTTAACGTTGAGACGTACTCATTCTTAATAAAAATTATACTAGTACTGGTAAAATTTCATTATATTATTGAATAATTAAATTTGCTATTGAATAACAGATCAAGAAAAATTTTGGATTGAGAGAAGAACGTGATTAGTTTGCCAAAAGCTACGTAGTGGAGCTAAAAAGTGATAACTGGTGAAGAAGTATTCGTGTAAATAATTACTGAGAATACATAAGTGACCAACTAAGAAGAGGGATGGGGAGGGGTGTACGAGGGGGGGGGGGTTTGACTGTGCCACTGAAATTTCATGGTTTTTTTTCTCTTTTAGGGGCTCTCCCTTTTAGGGATCATTGTGGTATTTGTCGGTGGGGAAGAGGGTACCATTGCACTTGAACTGGATGGGGTACCGTTGGGGAAGGCACTGCCTACGAGCTCTAGAGTCTTAGATGTATTTGATCTTCATGTGACAAAATTCTTGATTAATTTTGAAAAATTAATTTTTTTCATTGTGGGTGCATTTTTGAAATAGAGACTGCTGTTTTTAACAGATATGTTGATGTTTAAAAAAAAAATCAATTTGTACCAACAAAAAAACTTTAAAATATGAGTTGGACTTTTTCTTGCTAGAACTGGATTACAAAGTTCGTGAGAAACCGCGTGAAACTTTAGAAAAGTTTTAAAATTTTATGGTTAATGTTTAAAAAACATTAACCACAAAATTAAAAAAGTTAGATTAAGTCTTGGTTAGAATAAGAAGGGCATGAGTAACAAAGGTTTGAGCCATTCCACCGTCACGTACGGGACATTTGGACTCTGTTATTTCACCAAAAATTTGTTATAAAGCTTAATATTTTTAAAAAACTGAAGCTATCACATTTTCTTATCTTTACATTTAGTACAAAGAGACGTCAGACGAAGTTATATTTTTATTACATATTTTTGTTGCTTGAAAAAAAAAATAATTTGCAAGCGTCACGTGCGGGACATCTAAAGTCGAATCTCTTACCATTTGTCACAGGATTTAGTAAACATTTCTGCTCTAATAAAAATGCAACAGCAAAACTAAAGGCCTTAAAAGTCAAGGCTCCAATGCAAATGAAACACATATAATTCCCTAAGAAATGATAATTTAAATTGTTGAAAAAATTTATGATGTACAGCGCCACTTGCGGAACATTTACAAATTTTATGCAAGAGCATATTTTTTTAATGTCAAAAACTGAGTCAATACACAAAATAAAGTATTTGCTAAACACTTTATAAGTAAAAAAGTATTTTAGTGAAGCGTATTTATAAATTAGTGAGCTATTAAATGAACTACTAATGAATATGAAATGGAATATATTCTGAAGATTTGCTCTTGTAATTTCACCGGCATTTAAACGAAACTTCACTCAAACCTTCTCTGACGAGGTTTACATCATAAGTTTATCGCTGAATGGCTTACATTATTTTTGAGAAAGGATTTTTTTTCTTGATGTACAACACGATATAGGGCAATTTCTGGGTGTAACAATGCATCTGTTAAGGAATTTGTCATAGTAGAACGGACTCTTTTCTGTAAGCCTTGTATCAAAGCATACTGTTTTCGTGGTGACTGGGGCAAAGCTGTAAGTGCTTTGTGTATAACTTTGCTAAAAAACTGTTTTGAGCGATATGGGGTTGGTATAGAAGAATTCAAGTAACTCGTCGATGGCTCTGACTGTGAGGATGCTGAAGTTGAAACAGAACATCGTTTTTTTTTGCACGCTGCAACCTCTTCCTGTCACGCTCCTTATATATATATATATTTGTTTAATTGTTTTTTTTATTTTTTGTCATGTTCTCTTTCTTCCTACTTCATATTTCATGAATACTTTTATTTTACTTTTATTTTCTTCCTTCTAGAAATTTTGTTTTCCTAACGCTGCTTTCTTTCTCTTCCTTTTCATTCTCTGTGCATTAATAGTTTTAAATTCTTCCATCTCTGTCAAATAAGTAAAAACTTTGTAAATAGTTAAATATTTAGTTCTAACTTCATTAAGTTAATAATAAAGGCATATTTTGAACAAAAATTTCATCGAGATAATGAAAACAATTACTCAAAATCCCCCCCCCCCCCATGCAGCGTTATGTCTGCATTGCGTTGGAGACTTTTTCTGTAACCGAGGGATTTAAGCTTTTTCCTTTTTGGTTATTTTTCCGCAATCTGTCAGGGAAATTTTGCAATTTTTTTTTGTTCAAGTCTGATTGTTGAACACGTGTCACATAACTTTTATTTTCGAGGTAGACCGTGCAAACCCCGGTGACACAGCTAGTAATTAATAATATTTTCTTCTGCCTTCTTCAGAAACAAAAATTAAGTAGTGAAAAAAAGGAAGAAAAATGAAAAGGGAAAACATAATATTTAAAACACAAAATATATTTGTTCCGCAAGAAGTTCTTACGTAGAAAATATAAAAATAGTTTTATTATGTTACTATTATATTCATGCGGCGTTATACGGATGTGTGTTATAGATAATCTATTCTTAAATCAAAAATAATTATTGAAGTACTTCGGGTATTCCGTAATGAAGTTAAACACTTTTAAGATTAAAAACATGTTCCTCATGAAAGATTGATGAGTACATAAAAATATTCGTATATATGTAAAATAAAAATTAGCTGCAACTCCAGAATAATATATTTTAGAATCTTTAACTATGTGGAAAATTTTTCATTCAATATTTTCAAGTTGTGACTGTTTATCTTACGCCTGTTTGTATAACGCGTCATGTGCGGGACAGTTTTGTTTTCAGAATTTTCTCTAACCAAGGTTTATTTAAAGTTCTAAAACTGTCATAACATATAAGGACTGCAATAATTAGCTTTAGAAAAAACAAATACACAAAATAAAAGACTTTACTTTTTATTCTAACGACAAATATTCATCTTTTGCGTCACGTGCGGGACACAAAAATTCAGGTTTTTGTATGTGCTAGTACAGTTATTAATACGAATCTTGGATCTTAAATATTTAATAATACGAAACCAATGAAGTTTAGACTTACCTATAAACTTGATTTTAAAAAATTCAATTGATTGTTTTAAACCGAATCAAAGCTCCAAATTTGACACTGAAATGTAGCATGCTTGCTCGCGACTTTACTCTGTCTTTAGAATACTGTGCTGCCAATCCAGAAAAAAGAAACTTTGATATCTTACTCAAAACATTAAATTTAACATTTTAACTTTTCATAAACACCAAAGTTTTTCATGAATAAAGAGTTTTAAAATTTACCATCGAGTTACCGGTTTCCGTGGAATGGCCCGTTCAAGTATTTAATCGCTTTATAAAAACATTCGGCATCAGTTTCTGTTCGTGAGCAATTTTCTGAGCTCCTAGTGACGTTATATTTTAGCATATTTTGAGCAATCATTACACTTAATACAAAAACTAAAGATCATCCTTAATCTATGCTTGTCAATTAGTAAAGATTTTGAATGTTGGCACTATCATTCTAACCCGTCCTACTGTATGCATTACGCTATCTTATGTTGAAAAAGTGTTTACTTACTTATTTTTTTGCATTTAACGTAAGAAAATTAATAAAATTTGGTATCAGCTTCAGACCAGCCTATATTCATGATGCTTAATTCAATTAGTAAAAATTTTGCTTTTTACCACTATTATTCTAACTCTCTAAATTGTATGTATTAGAATATTTGACATTGAAAAGTATTTATTTTATTTATTATTGATATTATTGTTTTATATTTAACGATAGAGTAAACCGTAAGTTTTTAAAATGCACATAAATAAAACAGATTCAACCGAACAGATGTTCCTGCTCTTTTATAACTTAGAGTTACGTTGTGTTTTTAATTTTTACTTTCTTCCTTTTTGGTACATCTTTATGTAGTTTCTCACGCGTTTAACTGTTTTTAATTATGACGGATTGAAAAATTTAGCTTTTTGTAACAAACTCTTGAACAAATTATGACATTCATAAATTTTAAATAGGCTCTGGGCAAAATATATCATTCTTGCATTACCTCTGTCTAGAACTTGACGTTTCTTATTTAAAAAGAACTTGACTTGTTAGCCATTTACGAAACATTAATTCTTACAATTTAGTTAAAGAAAAAAAGTCTAAATAAGTGAGTTAATTCTTAATAAATTAATTTTTAAAGTCATTTTCGTACATATGAATTTAAGAATTTAGATGCAGTTTTAAAATCATAAAAATGGTCATGAATATTCAATGATTTATTAATTAATTACTATGATAGGATGTATTTTCTCACTGATAATGAAAAGTGCACAGGATGTGCTTAGAATTAAAGTTACCCTGTTTGGACACAAATCGAGCTCTTTTTGATAGACGTAATCATATGTTTTACTTATTGAGGCAGAATGAAATTTGCTATAAGAAAATATCAGTTCAAATGTCTACAACCCGGTGAGAAAGGAGTGTTTAAAGAAGAAGAAAAAAAAATCTAAGAAAAAAAAAACTTTATCACCTAATTTGTTTAACGTGTTTTCCATTTGATTCCACGAGATATTCAAAAAGTGTTGTAGCCTCTTCAACAATAGCGCGAGAGGTATCTCTATCAATTTCAGCAACTAGGCGATGAAAATTGCAGCTGATAAAGAAGCCAAGAAACTCTTATATGGTAGTTTTATTTTTGAAGTGATAACTTTTTATGGGAGGGTAAACCGATTTGTGACATAACGCCCGTAACGGCGCAACTCTCGTCTGGCATTCCTTTCGTTAGTGCATACGACAGAAGCGCGCATGATCGAGAAAATTTTGTTTTTTTACTCTTTGGGTCAGATTTAAGCTTTAAGTGATAGTAGAAAAAGTAATGAAACTAACAGAAGATGTATGATCATCGAAACATAACGCAATCTCCTAACGAAAGGTGAGCTTAATAATACAATATAATACCAACATCATTGTAAACAATATATATTCAAAACAGCATTTAATCTTTAAATTTATTTTCAAATCAAAATCATGTTTGCGATTAGTTATACGTACTAAAAATATCTTGCTTCATTTAGGGTTTTGAACTGTGTTAAGGTGTACATATTTTAAACGAACTTCATCCCCGCAGACTCCGCAACGCAGGGGTTAGGGACGGCCGAGAAAACAAAAATAATAAATAAAAATTTAATTCGTTCATCACAGAGTAAAATCTAAAATGTTTCGTAAGTTTGAGTGTTTTTTCTGATAAACGAAATATTTAGAAACGACGCGTCATTTAATCTATTGTTTTTGCGCCGACATCAAAACTTATGCTTAAAAGTACTCTGAATGGTGATCAAAGAATAAAATTATTTTTCATTTAGAGCAATTTTGAAGTCGGTTCTATTTTTTTTCAAATTTTTTTAAATAAAATTTTAATTAACAAGCACTTTTCTCTCTCTCTCTTACGTATTCAAACGTTCAATATTTATTTACAAATCATTATTTTAGGACTATTCAAATGGAAGTCGTTGCAGATGTGCAACAGCATCAGCAACAGACGCAATAACACTCGCAACAAGAACCAATCAACAAAAACCATATCCAATCAACCCACACACGGTCTTCAAATGCTTAACGCCAAAGAAGACACAGAGAAATGAAAAAAGCTGATAAAATGAATGCCGGTCATCTACATAAATATTGTCACTCCAAACATAGGATTACATGTTAATAATGCTACAAGCTTTAACACGGCTACACAAAACGATATTGGTGAAATGTGTATAGTGGAATGTCTCAATGAAGCAAAGGAACAAATTATTATTGCCAACATATATATGTCTCCAAACAGAAGTATTTCAAGTAGCATTCAATTTATTCATAAACAGCTTTTAAATTATACACAAGAAGGTTCTGCTTTAGTTAATGACGATTATTATACAAATCCTTTAATTTTAACCGGATATATTAATGTTAATTTTGCTTCTGATCGAGCGAAGAAAGAAAGAGCTCGATGTATGCCGAAACAGTGGAAACTTTAAACTATAATTTATCTGTATATTTGACGTATCAATGTGTACGAATAAAAGCTTTGAGTTTTTGAAAATTGTCATTTGAAAGCAATCGCCCCCCCCCCCCCAGGGTGGTTCAAAAATACACGTAAAAAAGATTTTCCTAAATACCAGGACATCCCTCAATATTTTTACACTTGTGGATAGTAATATACGGGAAGAATTTCAGCTTCCTATTTCAATTGAGCTCAACCCCCTCTCTCAAACTTCATACGAATGAAGAGGGGGGTTAAAAATACATTGAACTGAAAAAACAATGCCATATTTTATAATGTACACTAATAATATACATATACATTGCAATAAAATAATTATTTACAAAAAAACAGCTGGGGAAATTAAATATTCCTAAATTTTTGGCATTTCGTATGCTACGACTAATGTTAGATTAGGGGGTCATTGAGCACTCTTAAAATTTGAGTAAGAAGCTAAAAATTTTACAGCTTAATACTATTAGTAAGGGTAAAAAAAAAATAGGGACTGTCCTGGACTCTAGCTGAGAAAAAGTTTTTTTTAGCCAAACTACCCCCTGCCCTTCCGCGTGGTACTCACAGGGGATGCAGGTCTAATAAAATGCCCATAGTTTGAAAATTCTAAAGAACGTCTGACAACCCTATGTACAATAGATTTTAATTGTTTTTAAATGAGATTTTTATAGTCTATGTATCATTTGATAGACGTTAAAGAGTCGCTTGTACAATCTGTTAGGAAAATCTGTAAAATATTAAGATAAATATGTTAAAGGCAGAGGAGAATTAATACGGAACTTACCAGAATTGCTCGTAGAATCTAAAACGACTGTTTATAAATTCTTTGCAGCATACTTGAAAAGTCGATGAAAAATCTCTGTAGAAGTTATAGAGAAAGTAAATAACTGTCATGCTTCTTTCCAATGAAGCTGCTTTAGAGGCTTTACTTATTGAAGACCTAGCGCGATCCTCCGAAATAGCTTCTATTCTTTTGCGAAGTGTTTTTAGAACGTACTTAAGATTAAATTGAAAGACTGAAACCTAGAACAAAACTGCTACATTCATATCATGACACAGATTAAATGTTACTATTGTCTTATTAAATTGCATCTAGTTTTTTGTTTAAAGGAAACGATCTTTCAGAAAAGGTATCGTAACTCAAAGTTCTAGAAATGTAAACACATTTAAATTGCAAAATATTCCTTCCTAGAAACTAGAACTATACTGCCGTGCTAAGCGCAAAAGTTGTATAAACACTTTATTAAAATTGAGTTATTGTCGAAGTGGTTCTTTATAACATGTATTACCTATATGCAATGTTTTGGGGTCAGTTGTGAATAGGATGTATTTTATCAAAAAAATCTGAAAAAGCACATTCTGAATCAAATATACGGCGGCGTAAAATTTTAAACAGCAGTTTTTCTCATTTGGAACTCAGTTGCAGGTATGATTTCTGTGCTTAGCACCGCTGTATACCTCCTCAAAAGTAAAATCATTGCATACAGAGGCTACTAACTGATCGTGTTAATCTCTTTATACAGTGGTGGACAAAATTATAGACTCAATTTTTTTTTCTTTTGTTTCAATTACAACATGACACAGTTTAAATTATTTTCATTGAAGTAAAGATGAATAGTTGAAGAAATAATTATAAAATTAGTACATCTTATCAAATAAATTAAAAAATTCATAAAATTATAAAATTTGCAAATTTAATA
The DNA here is from genome assembly GCF_026930045.1 of Uloborus diversus. Lineage (NCBI taxonomy): Eukaryota > Metazoa > Arthropoda > Arachnida > Araneae > Uloboridae > Uloborus > Uloborus diversus. The sequence goes on along the minus strand of NC_072731.1, from coordinate 178,648,220 downwards.
TTTTATCATTACGTGAAAACTGGACAAAAGTATAAACTCAGAGGTAAAAAATCAAGGATTACGAGAAAGTTTCGTTCCAAAATGTTAATTTAACGCCATAGAATGAATAAATGTTGCCATCAGTGATTGCTAAAAGTTTCGTTTTTGGAAATTAATGAGAAACATATAAATGCACCGCTGGACAAAATTAAAAACTCTTTTTTTTTCATTTTTTCAATCATAATTTAACTCAGTTAAAAAACTTTTTGTTCCAGTAAAGATAAATAACTGACTAAATAGTCCTAAATTCAGTATAACTCATAAAAAATATAAAATAAATAATTTAACTTAAAAAAAATTCTCAACTTTAATACCTTAAGAACACATGAAACCTGGACAAAAGTATCAACTCAAAAGTAAGAAACTCTGAAGTTTGGTAGAATTTTATTCAAATACTTAATCATTTAATAACCAAAAATGAACCAATGCTGAATTACAAACTTACAATACTGCATAAACACAATTATAAGCTGACAAAATTTTAATTTTTTTTTGAGTTTAATTAAGTTACATTTGCACTTACTTCAGTAAAACAAAAGCATAGATTTAGGAAAATGTAATTTTGCTATTAACATAGATATTTTAAAAAAAAATCATTATTTGAAATGTTTTAAAAATTAACACTGCATTAAATCTAGCCATTAGTGTAAACTACAAACTTTTAAAAACGAGTTGGACCCCAGTTTTCTGAATTACCTCGAATATGCGGCTGGGCATATAGATTTCACAAGAGTTTCCGACAGCTGCAGTGGCATATGGTTCTATGCTGAAAGTATTGCCCTTTTTAATTCCTCTGTGGTTTGGTACTGGTGCCGATCATGATAAACTTTGCGAACCGTAGTCCTCCAAAGATTTTCAATCGGATTAAGATCCAGACTACGAGCTGGCCATTTGATAACTTTGATACCCCAGCGCTTGAACCATTCTTTTGTACTTTTCGCTGTGTGTACACTCGCGTTATCTTGCTAAAATAACCAGTTACCTCCAGGAATCAGATGAGCAAAAGGTAAAAGACGATCTTCCAGTATTAATTGGTAATCTTCAGCGTTCTATCTTCCATTAAGAAATGCCAATCCTGCTTTACCATGCTGAGAGAGTTATTTATCTTTACTGGAACAAAAACCAAGTTAAATTATGATTGAAAAAATGAAAAAAAAATGAGTCTATAATTTTGTCCAGCGGTGCATTTCTATGTTTCTCATAAATTTCCAAAAACAAAACTTTTAGCAAACACTGACAGCAACATTTATTCATTCTATGGCGTTAAATTTACATTTTTGAACGAAACTTTCTTGTAATCCTGGATTTTTTACCCTTGAGTTTATACTTTTGTCCCGGTTTCACGTAATGATAAAATATTAAATTTGCAAATTTTCTAATTTTATGAATTTTTTAATTTAACTGATAAAATGTACAAATTTTAGAACTATTGCTTCAACTATTCATCTTTACTTCAATGAAAATAATTTAAACTAAGTCATGTTGTAATTGAAACAAAATAAAAAAAATTGAGTCTATAATTTTGTCCACCACTGTATTCAGCCGTTTTAACTGATATTTCGCAATGCAGTATAGCCATTTTGTGATAATAAATAAAATTAATGCCCTTTTTTTAAGGGTGGTTTACCTTAAGAACACTGACCACCATCGAAGTGAGCAGTAAATAGTACGATATCTCTGAAGAACAAAACAGGATTTTTTTGAAATAATCTTTCACTTTTAGTTTTTGCCCGAAATACTCACTTTTCTTTCTTGCAAAAATAACTGGACTAGTAATCATTAGAAGTAAAATAGTGTATTTGCAAACCTAGTTAAATAAATCACTCGAAAATCAATCGTCAAATAAAATTTAAGCGTTTTCTATTTTCGACAGTTTTATCTATCAAATCAAACAGTAAGCTTCTTTAAGAGTCTTATTTTCTTATTTAAGGAGTAGTTTTACGAAAAAACAGAAATCCTTCTGGCTCCTTTCTATCTTCCTTTCCTGTTCTCTAAAGAAGTTTTTTTTTGTGTTCTTTACGAGACGTAAAACAATTCTACGAGATTGCGGTTAAATCGATCTTAACTTGCTTCTTTACTTAAGAAGTTATTTCACTTGAAGAATTTCTTCAGCAAAATAAAATGTGTGAAGCTTCCTTCAAAAGTTTCGTGGAACAGCGTAATAAAAAAAAACTGTTCTTGTCATAAATATCCGAAGCATATTTATGATATCCAAAATTATATTTACTTTTCTTTTTTTAGAGTCTTTTTGCATGAAGAATAGGATGATAGTAATACCATGAATGAATGGGGTTAAACTCAATATTTCAGAGCATAAAGCTTTTCCTTTTTTGAAGTTGCGTTTTTTCTGGAGAGATGAGGGTGCAATTTTAGCATGCAACAGATCTGTCGCTTAGAGTGACGTTATAAATTGGAGCTTTTGGAATAGTTTTTCTTTCAAATCCATATAGAAAAACTAAGGGAGCATACGTCGGTTTGGGGTTCGAGATTTCTAACCTCTATAATACCATGTGAGATTTTAATTCATTTTTAAAAAAAATATTTGTTGCAATATAATAGATAAACTTTGAAGCCGCAACATTAATTTCAAAAGTTTTTGACAAATTCAGGGATTATTTTATAATACGTCAGCAATGTACTTTAGGGTGGTTCAAAAAAACTTTTTCTCAGCTAGAGTCCAGGACAGTCCCTATTTTTTTTTACCCTTACTAATAGTATTAAGCTGTAAAAGTTTTAGCTTCTTACTCAAATTTTAAGAGGGTGCTCAGTAACCGCTATATTTAACATTATCCGTAGCATAGAAAATGCCAAAAATTTAGTAACATTTAATTTCCCTAGCTGTTTTTTTTTTCGTAAATAATTATTTAATTGCAATGTATGCGCATATAATTAGTTTGGGGGAGGGTGTTGAGCACTCTCTTTCAGTTGAAATAGGAAGCTTAAATTCTTCCAGTATATTACTATCCACTAGTCTATAAAAATTGAGTGCGTCCGGGTAACTAGGAGAAACTTTTTTACATGTATTTTTGAACCACCCTAATGTAATTATACTTTAAAGATGCTTTAATTTCACTTGAATTACAAGTGACATTATTTTCACTATATAGGGTCTGTCGGGGTAATTTGGGTATAAAAATGACCTACTTTGAACTTTCCAGTCCTGTAATAAATTTATATATACATATTTTTTTCTTATTCTTCTTTCAGCTTAACATTATGACTTTCCAGAATAGTTTTCTACAAATTACATGTTAATAGATCCATTTGAATATAAATGGCAAATATAAGTTTCACTATACCCAAATTACCCCGTGGATGGGGGAATTTGGGTATAGTGCTGGTTATAGAGCAAAACATAGCCTAATAACAATCTTATTCAATGTTTTCAAACATAGGTTGAATTTAGGCACAATAAAAATAATGGGATAGTATGAATACTAATCTTTTTAAGTATGAAGGTGGATTTTAGACTGAAAATAGCACAACATGACAAACCGTTAATGGACGGGAAGTAGTTTTTCGTTACAGAACATTTAAGCAAATTTAAACAACCTTTCAATTTATTTTTAGCATATATACCTTAGGTAGAGAGGATGCACATACTTGCCTATGTTTCAAGTTCAATAAAATTATTATTTGTCCTTCTTATTAGTAAAATGTAATGTATACCCAAATTACCCCATGTTTTAAAATCATTAATTACATGAAAACTAATTTTGTTAAGTGTTTCAATTCAAAGCCAAATTAAAGTAAACATATGTAATGTCTAAATACCTTAACTTGAAAAACGTAGGGTCGCGGGTTAATTAGAAGCACTATTTGGAAGTGGTTGGTTTGTATTGCATTGACATCACCAAAAAGTTTAACTTATTTTTTATCAATTTCAAAAAGAGTGTTGGCAACATTTTTTCAGCATATATTTACGGGTTAAGAGGATGTTTATAACTGTGAATTTTTGTAGGTGCATCAAATGAATAGTTTTCATTTTATTCAACCAAATATAACTCATACTCAAATTACTCCGACTACCCAAATTACCCCGACGGACCCTAATAATAAAATAAAGTCAAAAGTATTGTAAAGCTATCTCTGAGGCTGTCCCATATCCAAGATAAGATACAGCACATTACATCCATGGCACGTTATCAAGTCATTCCAGAACCCGGGGGTTTGCACCTTGTTAACATTTTCTTTAAAAATTTCTAATAGGTATTTTTTTTCCCTTTTACAAAAAAGGAAGTATTGTATTCGCGAAAAAATTTTCACTCAAAAATCGACCTTAATTTCCATTTTACTCACCCCCGAATAAATACTGAGTTTTTTTTCTACTCGACCACACGTGGATAAGTGCCTAAGAACGTATAGACACGCGAAATATCCATTTTGACATTCCCCGAGTTAATTATAACGCCTTTTCTCGAGACGTCTGTATGTACGCATGTATGTATGTGCGTATATGCGTATGTATGTCGCATAACTCAAGAACGGTGTGTCCTAGAAAGTTGAAATTTGGTACGTAGACTCCTAGTGGGATCTAGTTTAGCACTTCTCCTTTTGGTTGCATTCAAATGTTCCAAAGGGGGTCTTTTGCTCTATTTTTTTGGGGGGGGGGGGGAATCATTGTTAATTTCTATGTAAACTCAAATGGTGTGGACACTTGGTGGACACTTGGCAATATATCGCCAGTCTTTTGATCGCCAAGTTTTTTCGCCAACTTGGCGACAAATCTGGCGATTTTTTAAAAAATCTGGTTTTAATTTGGCCACTGTTGGTGATATTTAGAGAGTAAACTATTGAATCACATTAAAATTGCCAATAATGGGAAAATGACATTGAATTGGAGTAAAAGGAAGTCATGTGAGGCACACATCAGTTCGTTATAATTATTTTCAAGCTAATATTTTACATAAGTTGCTTATAAAAGAGTTTCTACACCCTTTAATTTTGTATGACATTCGGAATTTTCTTTTCTGCACTATAGGAAGTTTGCATCCATTTTCTCAACTAATTAGAACGGAAACTATTGTATAAGAGTTTTTAATTCAGCGAAAGTCCCTGGTTATACTCAGTTCAAGCTCGGTGCTAAAGAGCAAAATGTTTCTGGTGACCACGAATTTGAAAACGAATTTTTTAAATGCCGTTTTGCTATGCGCAGGAAACTGCCCCTTAGCAAATACAGCAGCGAAATTTGCTACAAACTAATTCGAAACCTAGACTTTTAGGCGTTTTTTAAAATTATTTCGTTACTCCTATTTTTATCTAGTTTTGTTTCTTCCGATGGGAGCGGGACTTAATATCGTTCTAAACTAATCCATGCTCAAAAATGTGATTAGTTTTGATAATTGAATGCAAAACTAAAATTTAACGTACTAGTATTAAATCAGAGTACGTACTCTGGTTTAATACTAGTTTCATAGCGTTGCGAAATTTTCCGCTGCATGCTGAAATTATACACCTCTTTTTACTAAAAAATTAAATTAAAAATTCATAGGATTTTACGAATCTAAGATGCAAATGATCTACACTCGTGTAGTTGGTGTGTTTATGTTTGATATTGCACTATTTTTTAGTGTAGGTGCCTGAACATTATCTTTCACTTCAAAAAACCTTCGGCAGACACTTTATCACAACTTGGGTTATTTACAGAACTAATAACTTTCAATGTAAACACGCATTCTTGTGCAAATCTTATAATCAATAGTCTTATAAGCACTTAGCAAAAATGATATAATTAGTTTTGTTCATGATTTCACGTCTGTGTTTGTCACCCTAAAAAGTACAAGTACATTCCTGAAATGCCAACCATTAAATTCTAACCCTCTGGAAAAGTGAGAACGAGTTGCTGATCTTAGCAAGGTTGATAACTACAATACATTAAATGAAAGCATTTACATCAGACGTTGTCAATTGCAGAAAGCCAGTATAACGTAAACAGCGCTTATGACTAAATTTGGTTATAAGGGGGCATTTATTAATTATGTAAGGGTCCCGACGGGGAGGGGATTTTTTTTTTACCAAAAAAGATTTAATTTAATAACAGTGAATTTAATAACGATTCCAGTGGTGTAAGATTCGTTATTTCATTATTGTGAAAAATGGAACCTAACGCAAGAATAGGGGGAATGGTTTTGAAAAACCTTACGTACCCATAAATGAGGGGAAGGGGATCAGTAATTGCCAAAATCGTCCTGACGTAATTAATGAATGGTCCCTAAAACTCAAACGAGATACGAGAAATGTTTCTTATACCAAGTGTGACGATTTCTTTTCTAATGTTGTTTCATTTCCTTACTTGGTATTTTATTAAGACATGGTAGGATAACTAATGTTTTTGTAGAACATTAATACAAAGTTGGTTACAATAATTTATTGATTTGCGTTCAACAAGACACAGTTATGCTAAAAAAAAAGAATCTGCTTAGGTAAACTAATTTTACTATCTTGAATCATGACTATGACTCCTGTAAATTTAATTTCATAACGTTTATAAATCTATTGGCAGACTTTTTAAAATATTATTTAATAATTTATAACAAACAAAGCGAATCATTGATTATTGAAATTTTGCAACTTTATAAGATATTTTTGTTCTTTTTTTAGAATAAATAAAGAAAACTCAGGAGTAGAATTCAGCAATGACTCTGAAACCTCTTTCTAGGTGATTTGGAACAGGTAAACTGCTTTTTGAAACGTCTAATGGACAATCTGAATTTTGATATTGCACAAAATTAACTTTTCAAAAATAGTAGCTTTACTTGCTTCGCAACTACTTATTTCACAGAAATTTTCAACAATTTTCAACAATCAACACAGCAATTTTCTTCAGCTCAATCTAAAACGATGAGTTAAATTTAAAAGTTAATGCTTTATTTATGTTGAAATTAATGAAGTTGTGCCCTTACTGATTTGCTATTATTCATAGTTATTTCTTGCAAATTTGTACTTAATTTTTCGGGATACATTGACAAAATATGATTAGCCAGGAAAAAATGTAGAATCTAGTCTTCATGAACCAAAGAAAACTTTAAAGATCAAAGAAATTTTACTCTGCTAAATATTCAACTTAGATGCAACTGCAACTCTCAAAACTATATCAAATATCAGAGGTTTAAACATAATTTAAAATGAAAAAAAGTTGTTATGCAAGCAATGTTTCTCGCATAAATAAAAATAAACAAAATCATAAAAAAACTCTACAAAGCTGCTTCTTCATCAGCAGGTGGGAGCAGCATACCTAGAATCTCTTCTACCCCAGCGTATTCTAATACAGGTATAGGACAAAATAATAAGAACACCTGTGAAAAAATGAAATTTTTTATTAATAAGGGTTAATGCTTCTGCCGGTGTTTGCCAGACGAACACATGTCCGATGATCTGGAATGAAGTAAATGATGACTCGTCAGACCAAATGACTTGTTCTTATTTCAGTTGTGTCCAGTTTAGGTGGCCTCTGCACCACTGTAGTCTCTTCATTGCATTTTGCGCTGAAACTAACGTTTTTTAAATAGCTACTCTGCCATGAATGTGCGCAGCATGCAACTCCCGTTGGATAGTTTTCATTGATACGGACGGGGCTCTGAAGGTGGGTATTCATTTCGGACGTCATATACGCCAGTGTAGTCTTGCGTTGTCTGGAGAAAATCGTCTTCAACACTCGTCGTTCACGATTCTTAAACTTCGACTTGCGCCTACTGTTGTGTTTCGCTGGAGACAAACAGAGATTTGTATAGACTGTCATAACCCTAGATACAGTGTTCATTGAAACACCCACAAGGCTGGCTGTTCTAGAAACTGACGCTCCAGCTACACGATCTCCAATGATACATAATCCTGTTTTGCTAAATACAGTTTTTAGTTTTTTCTCGTAAACCTCATACTGACAAATGCTTGATTTATACCTTCCCAACCACCACCACTATGTGGCAAACTGCTGCATCACGTGGCGGTCGTTTAGTAGATGATCGAAGAAAGACTCCATTTTAAATGGGTGCTCCTATTATTTTGTCCTATATATATATATCGTCGCCTCAGAGCAACAGTAAGGCATATATATATATATATATATATATATATATATATATATATATATATATATATATATATATATATATATATATATATATATATATATATATATATATATATACTGACAAAATAGTCCTGAATTCGGTATAACTGATAAGTTTTATGAAACCATAAATGTATCGAATCAATTTGGCCGGCACGTTGTCTGATATGGATCGTACAAGCTCTTATTTCCCTATAGAATTATTTTTCACAATTTAATTTTTTTTTTTGAATGTAAACAAAATTATATTTACTAAGCATTTTAAGCTTACAGAACAAAAATATTTAATGTATCGTCAATATGAAATTTATGTTAACTCGACATATAAATCAGAAATTCGTAAACGAGATTACTTTAGTTCAAAAATGGAAAGCAAATCTATTTCATATTCGCGTACCAAAATCGATTATATAGTCGATGCGAAACATTTACGAGTCGTAAAAATGTTAAATCATCACTGTTTCTGTAAAATGTGTTCCGCGTCTCTGCGGCTCGCTTTGATTGAAATTCCATTAGTAACTGAAATTTCCATTTCTTTGGAGGATATTTATTTCTTTGGTAAATCATAATGCATATCAAGTGAATAATTTCTTTTGAAATCATAAAATGGACTGCATAATGGAAAATATATTTTATGTCATAACTGCATTGCATACAGACAACAAAATTTTGTGAATAAAAAAATCTTAAAGTGCTTGAAGTACAAAAATGCCAATCGGTATCGTTGAACCGCAATAATGCACACATTTCGGTATTCAATTAATCATAGATTTATTGTAGTCACTTTAGATTTATTTTTTGTATAATGCTTTAAATATTCAATATATTTATTTAAAACTGTAACTTTTTCTTTTTGTATTTTAAAGATTATGCATATAAAGAAAGAAATTTTCATGTTATGTGCTTGCTTAAGTAATTGGTGTATATTTAGAGCTTCGAAAATTTTACGAACCAAGCTGCTATTTATTTGGTTATAGCGTGAATTCATACATAATATCGTTAATATTTTTACAATGTTATGAAACACGTAGTTGATCCCAGTAAACAAAAATGTGATTAATGACCAAGGTATGTTCAAACATTGGACAACGTTATGTTTTAGGGTGTAACAACTCGCTCATTTATGGTTCGCTCCAATCTTTGTACATCCATAAAATGTCTCATTAAAACGAAAAAATATCGTTCCACGTAAAAATTCAAGTTTATGTTATGTAGGCAGTTGTTTAACAAAAAATAGCAAACCAATCTTATTGGGAAGAAAGATCTCTAATAAGACTAACTCAACAAAAAATGCGAAAACTAACTATCAAACTAAGAAACATTGAAAAATTATTTATTTTCAATATAAAATCATATTGAACCACATTTGATAAACTCAAAAACATTATCGAAAAGGCCATATTTACGTGAATGAAAAGGAGAAGATCAATCGTTATATTCGGGGCTTTGATAAGTCGTGATTTTTTTGTTTTTTAGTCACTCCTGCAGACAGTTTTTGCACAGTTATGTAGCACTGGATCATATGCTCCACCCGACCCTTCAGTGTATTAATAAGAACACAGGAGTCCTAGTAGTGCCAACTATGGCTTTATTGGACTACAGTCTATTTTTTTAGAGTTATCAAATCACAAGAAAAAATCACGATACACAGTGGCATTTTTCTTTTTGAATTCATCAACTAGATGAATAAAGCTTTTTAGAACAATTAAAAACTTTTTTATGCTAATAAACCTACAGTGAACCATGTAGCAACAAAAGTTTTTGTAAAAGAGGATCAAGACACTTTGACAGGACTCCTTCGCAACAACAGTTGGCCTTATTTGCCGCACCCACCTTACAAGTTATTTCCAAAACTTGATACTCATATTATCATGTTTTGTGCTTTTTCAAAAATATTTTTCATTATGATAAAATCATGCAGTTCTTGTTAATAGAATCTCAAAATTCAATTGGGATCTACTAAGGTTCGTTGCTATATTTCATGTAAGTAGTCATGATTTGATTTTAAATGATAAATACAACTTGTTAAGTACCATGCCGGACAATGTAAATGGGGCAAAATGAAAAAGTTTATTTCATTTATTTGTTTATTCATTTCTTATGTTATTTACATATTCATTAATTACCTCAGTTACATTCACGCATATATTTATTCAATCATTTTCTTATTCATTCAGTGTTTTATGCAGTCTTTTTTTACTCCTAAATTACTTAATTTATTTATTTACTCATTAATTATTTAGTATATATATTTATTCACTTATAATTTTATTCATTTTTTAATTTATTCATTCATCAATTTATTTATTCATTCATATGTAAAAAAAACTTTTTATAATTTAGTCGAAAACATTTCATTAGAAAAATATCTTAGTTACCAATTTCCCCCCGCGTATGGGAGCAAAGAAATAATTTTCCACTTTTAGTTAAAGGTTCAAGCATATTGTTAAAAATGAAAAGTAATATTTCAATGTAAGATTTAATATAAAATATATAATTTAGTTCTCACTTTTTCCCCATCTGCGCGGCAAAACAACAATTTTCAACTTTTAGCTGAATTTTCAAGTATTTCTAAAAATGGAAAGTTATATTTTAATGTTTACTATGAAATATAAAATAGATTGTTATCTCTTTATGTACTGTAATTTTCAGAACTAATGTTCAATTTGAAAACTGTATGTTATCCTAACTAGTTCACTTTGCCCTATGTGATTCAACTAAATTTAGCTTCTTATCTTACATTCCATTCATTTGCTTTTTTAGCAGATTTTATTTCTTTTCTAGTCCCGAGTAAGTTTAATTCGTTACATTTAATATATGACTCTAGTTATTACTTCTAAACAAGCACGACACCTGCATTTACAGCCTTTCAACCAAAAGATATCACCTAATGCTGTGGTATTCTTCTGAAAAGGCTTTAGTTTTTCGTCTAGAATTTCAATTTAATGAAACTTGCGTGAGTCTTTAAAGAGAAATCAGTGCAGTTACCAAATTGCGTTTTTTCTCTCTAGCTATTTCGTTAGTGGTATGAACACTTTCAAGAACTTTTTAAGATGGGAACAAGAATATTTTAAAGCGCCACTTAAGAGTAAATTTGTTACATTAACTGCATTTAGTAATTACAAGGATTTTGTTAAGTTTTGATCAATATTAGATGCAGACAAATTAAAACGCTTAAGTTATTTTTCTTACGTGGAACTGCTCTTAAACAGAGATTATCGAAAGTGGAGCATAAAATGTATTCATTGTTTTATTTTTAAAAAGCTTTTCTTTCTGGCACGCATTTGCTTTTTTTTAAAGGTTTTTCAAAAGCAAATTGTACTACAAAATACCTCAAAGAAATTCTTCAAGCTGTCGCTGATATCTCGTGCACCTGCCTTATAGCAATTCTTGCTTTCAGCAAATATTTGTCTCAAAAAAAGAAAGGAAAAAAAAAAAGATCAGCAAACAGAACTCTCAAGCTACTATTTTTTTCAATTTTTTTCTTCATCAGAGGTATTTTCCATACCAAATAAAATAGTTTTTTTACAACTTCTCAAGACATAAGGTAATGCACTAGTAGTGGCCACAGTTAAGCATATTTTATGTCTCTTTTAAACTGTGGGTCTACAATATTAATTCAAAATTTTTAGCTCAATAAACGTATTATAGTCCAACTATTCCTGAATCGTCCCATTTTCTAAAAATGCCAGTATTTAAATTTTTTCAATTTTTTATCCATTTTTCCTAAATTTCAAATTTGATCCAATAGTGGCCACTCCGAAATCTGAAATTTTCAGTAGTGGCCTCATGCATGAGTCAGTAGTGGCCATCTGACATCCTTTCCTTAGAATTCACATTACTCACTTTAAATTCAAATAACTGATGGATAAAATTGATTCAACATGATAGTTACATTAAGTACCAATATATTAATCACATTTTTATTGTACATTTCTTTCTTCAAAGTACATACGTACTTAGGATAAAATAAAAAGTTTTTAGTAGAAAATTTGTATTTGTATTTTTTGTGCGCTAATGTAAAAAATAAAGTAAAAGAAAACGAATATACTTATATAAGTATTCTGCATATGAACTTTGGTAAGTATGAACTGAATAATTATTATCACTATGAAATCTTTACTAATAAAAAAGCTGAAAGTCTGTCTGTATATCTGGATCTCTGTCTGGATGTCTTTGACGCGCATAGCACCTAGACCGTTCTGCCGATTTTCATGAAATTCGGCACAAAGTTAGTTTGTAGCATGGGGGTGTGCACCTCGAAGCAATTTTCGAAAATTCAATTTTGTTCGTTTTCTATTCCAATTTTAAGAACATTATCCCGAGCAAAATTATAAGATGGACGAATAAATTACCAAGTTATCATAACGTGGAACCGTAACATGGGCAAGCCAATTGGCGAGAAATCACCATACATTATTTGTAAATACATAGGCGAACCAAAAGACCTTTTAATTTTTCTACTACGGTCAAAGCCGTGCGGGTACCACTAGTACATAAGAAAGTAGTAAGTACACAATTCAATGTAATTATAGGACAATTTGATTCCTACAACTTATCAAGGTATACCAATGGATATAGGAAATTGGTAACATAAGTTTTCAATACTACTAAAGGCATGGTCTCCATGCACCTAGAAAGTCAGGGATTTTGGCTATGATCAAAAATGGTCATGGAAAGTCATGATTTTCGGCAAACAGTGCTCAAAAATCATGGAAATTGACAATTGGTCATGGATTTTGAGTTCAAGAACATGCATATTCATCGAATTCTACACATTAGCTTAAACTTACGCATCTTGGCCGTTTTTTACGCTATAACGTGTTAATCCCAATTTTTCACACATTTCTAAATCCGATTGCATCCGCTTCTTTAATACTCGCTTATTTTTCTTTTCCTTGTGATTTTACCTTTTGGACATTTATAATTATGTATTTAGCATTATTTTTAACCCTTCTTATATGTCTTATTTTGTAGTTGAAGACTTTTAGACTTCTAATTTCGCCGATCGCATTCGATGCAAAAATTTTAAGTCATCCGTGTTGATTCAAGAGACTCATAAAAATTATCATTAATTCTCAGCTATGTCTTAAGTTAACGAAGATTTTAGAAAATGAAATTAGTCTGAAGAATTAATTACGGACGTTTTGTACATCGATAAAATACAGAAATCAGGGAATTTTCGAAGGAAATTTTTTTTTTAAAGTCCGTAAATGTTACATATTTCATAACTTCGGAAATTTTACAACATTTGTAACCTATCATAAAACTTTGGCGGTAAATTTCTGGTATTGTCTGGTAAATTATTTTTTAAGTACTTGAATGTTCTATTTTTTTCTGATTATTTATGCTATTTATTGTAAACATAATTTTAGTAACTACTAAATTATTGCTAAGCACAGATAATTTAGAAAACTACTACTAGTACCATGCTCCTATTTTTATTCGGTAAGCTTTGAAGTTTTATCCGGTAAACTGATAATTTCCCCCTTTCCAAAAATTTGAATTTTGGCGTCCCTGACTATTAGCAGTCATAAATAAATATGAATCAATAGATTATAAATTGCAAAACACATACTTACTGACATGATTTAGACTACCAAAGAGAAAAATTGTTCCATAAACAAGTGTTATAACTGGTAATTTTATATATCATGGCATTTTCTAATTTTACTGTGTGTGACTTACTTCTAATAAGTGTTTTACTTTAAAAAAATCTGTATTTTCAAGAAATGATTGCTTAAATCTAAGAAATTAAAAATTATCTGCTTTGCTTAGAAAAAGGGATAACTTCGATCAAGCATTATGCCCTTCCCCCTTCAATTTTTTTACCTGCTCAGCAAGCGGGTTGCAATCTCTCTCTCGGTTCTAGTAGAATGTTTCCCCTCTTTTTGTACTAGCCCGCCAAATTCCTGTTTTTTTTTTAAACCAACAAACTATTTAATAATTTCCCCCCCCCCCGTGATATGCGCCCCTAGGCAAGGGTGTATGGGCCTAGGGGATGGCTTGTTGAGTAATCCGGGCCTGTCCATAGAACAGGCAAACGCATTAGCAGTCGCCACAGTGAAGCATATTTTTATGACTTTTTTAAACTGTGGGCCTACACTATCAATTACCATATTTGAAACTCAATGAGCATATTATAGCCCTTCTCTTCCTTAATCGTCCCATTTTTTAGAAATGCCAGAATGTCAATTTGTTCAATTTTTTTCAAACCTCAAATTTAATCCATCAGTGGCCATTATATAATGTACATGAGTCAGTAGTGGCCAAATTGCTGTTTAGAAGTGGCCACCAGGTGGCCACTACTAGATCACACAATAATATTATGTCAGAAATGAGGCAGGTTTTTATGTAAAGAGATTACAACTTATTGAAAGGAAAACCGAGTTGATTTTATGAGAAACCTTCCTGATTCAGTAGTGGCCACTCGGTGACCACTTTTAAATTTCCCAACTTTTTTGGTACCAGTAGTGGCCAGGTAAACTGCCAGCCAAGAAAGCAACTATTTCAAGTTGAAAACGCTCCAAACATGATCTTTCACATTTCATAACATGGTTACAGCTCTAAAAATATTATTTTTGAGCATTGTTCTATTCATAATACGACACATTGTTTATATACCTCGTTACGGAGAAGGGTTAGAAGACAACTGAAAAAACATCGACAATCCAGGCGACCGTATTAAATAATTGATAACAATTTTCCATGATGCTCTACCTACTCCTCCTTGAACTGCCCACTACACTATAACCTGAGGTCTACCTCCTGCAAGTTTGAATCCACTGGGACCCTCAGAATCTTTATTTTTAAAATATAAACCTTAAAGTGGCCACTACTGAAGCAGTGGCCACTACTGGTGCATTTACTTTACTTCTTTTGAGAAATTTTTTCTAAAGTTATTATTAGTTTCTCTGCCAGAGAAGCACGTCCTGCGAACTAACTGTAGTTGGAGCAAACGTAACCTGGAAGCACTGTGAAGGCGACACAGATTCTAATCACAGCATTAAAGCGCTGCCATGTTAGGTTTGCCCACCCAAAGTTAGCTTCTATGTCGCCTGACTTAACTTTAAATTTTATTGCAACAATTCAACTTATTTTTCAAGAAATGTGCAACTGCATACCCATTTTATTGAAGCAGATGCATTAATAAAATAATGACACATTCTGAAAAAAATATACTAAAACATTCCATTGCAATTTTTGAATAAGAGTAATTACATTTTTGAGGACCATGGAACAGCAATATCTCTTGAGTTAAAAAAATTTCATAAGTTATCGTATACAAAAAAAAAAAAAATGTTCATGTTTTGAGACATCGTAATTGTAATATTAGCAAAAGTAAATAAATGCATCAAAAATGAGATACATCTGCATTCATACTGTTATGCTTCCACTTTTATTCAAGATTACTTTTTAAATGCATGATAAATGAAGGTAATGTCATGAGTTCAGGCATTGAGAAGCAATAGGATGCCTCCTTCCCTCCAGTGCCAAAATAAAAATCTTACTAAACTAAAATTAGAAACTAAAATCAGTAGAGATGGAATATGAACCTCTCCTCTGTCTCGGGGCAAGAGATGGTACTAGTAGCCCTGGTGCATTATTTAGAAAGAAAATCAATGAAAGTCTACCTAGGACTGAAATTTTAAACTCGTTTTTCTCAAAACTTAAACATTTTCATTTACATCCCTTTGCGTCTCACTGCCTCAAGTATACAAACATTTCTGAATTGAATAATAAACTAGTCATTAAAAAAAAATGTTGTAGTTTTCCTTATCCTATGGACTATATTGACATGAATGTCCCATCCATTGACACAACATCTACTGAACCAATTTTTGGAAATTTGTTATGCATTTTATTTACATTGTCAATTAATAGTTTTATGCATATACTTTTTCCCATATTACACGGCCCTTAAGGGGTTGACACAATCTTAAAAACTACATAAATAATTTTATAAACCTTATAATTTTAAACATCTTTTAAATTTACAAGCGAGATAACTTGTACACGGGTCATAATTACGACTGAGGAAAGACGACTATCGCTAAATAAACTCGGACCTAATACGGTTATCCATCGGCAATTAACGGCGGAATCCAGTACAATTACGACTAACAAATCATTCTGCATTACAGTTCATTTGATTAAAGAGAGAATGATGGCAGAGAGCATAAGTGGATGCAATTATGCTGATTAAAATTAACCACCTTATATATTCGAGGAGAAGGAGCATGAATTGTTGGGAAGGAATGAGGGATTTATTTTTCAAATTTTACGTCTGTCAAGGTGAAAACAGTTGGCAGAGCAGATTTAGGTTTGTTCCGCAATCAAAACCGAACAATTATTCAATTTTTATGCTGAAGACAAGTAAAGTACATACACCCAAATCTGTTTTTGTGCGGTGGATAGGGATCGCGTAAAAAAAAGCCTTAAAAATATCATTCGAAATTTTACGAGTCGCTATAAAACATAGTTTTCACAACACAGTTAAAAATAATTTTTTTATGCCATGGATAAGGACCGCATAAAAAAAAGTCTCACGTAGAAAATAACCCCAAAACTTACGAAATAACTAGGAATTGCTTCTTTAAAGATCCTAAAAAGTAAAAATAAGCCAAGTGATGATAATTTTGCCGAATCGTTAGGCAAAATTTCCCGAAAAAAGAAATTTTTGGGAGGTCACAGTAAGCTTCCATCGAGGTGTCCTTGTCGCACTTGTAGATATTACCTCGCACATGTTTGATAAATTAGCTCGTAAATTGAGTCCCAATCTGATTGAAATTTTTTTATATACCTCACAAAAAAAAATAAAAAAATAATTTTCACATCTTAAATTCAAATTATGTTAATAATCACGTTTTTTTGCGTGTGTGCAGGCATGTGTGTGTGTGGGTATGTAGGCGTACGTGTTTGTGTCTGTGTGCAGGCATGTGTGTTTATATATATGTGTATGTGGGTGTCTGTGTTTGTGTCTGTGTGCAGGCGTGTGTGTATGTATGTGTGCGTGTATGTGTAGGCGTGTGTTTGTGTCTGTGTGCAGGCATGAGTATGTGGGTATATGTGTGTATATTTGTGTATGTGTGTGGGTATGTATATATATATGTGTGTGTGTGTGCGCGCGTAGGCATGCGTGTGTGTTTGTATGCGTGTAGGATATGGACGCAATCTGGAGAAGGTTTTCGCTAGAGGAGCACATCGAAATCAGTTGTAAGTTTCGACCAAGCGGGAGAGGAGGTTACAGTTTTTTTAGCCTCCATCTCCAACCCACCATTGACACTCCACTATAAAAAGTGTATATATTTATGCAAATATAATGCATATTTCAATTCCCAAAAGTATTGAAGCATAAAAATCTCCGAAATTTCGGTTGTATCTAGAGTAAGTTATGTATTCATGAGGGGGGGGGGGGGGGCTATAGTCCCCTCAGGCTGAGAA